>NC_052157.1:120343448-120564209 GCF_902713615.1 Scyliorhinus canicula
CAAAGGTGTTAATGGCAAAGCGCTTAGCATTCTGATGAGGCAGCCCAGATCCAGGCAAAAACAATGGCAACATTTCCATCTCAATGTAACACTTAATTGGTTGCGCAGACAGGATGGCACCAGAGTAACGAATATCGAAACCACCCCCCAACACCGAGGAAGGCCCTCGCATTGGAGGATTTTGAAGGTAACCGTTTGGAAACGCTCCAATCGGTACCGAAAGGTAGAGCCCGCCCAGAAGGGGGCAAGGACATTAGAGAGGGGTATAAAGGTAAATTCCCCACATAGCCCGGTCTGTTAAACCCGTGCTCCGGCTCTGACTGACATCTTGCATCCTGACTCCAGCCGTTGAGCACCAGCCGCCGAAACCGTAAGTTCAACGCTCGCTACGCGATCCAAGCCCACTAGACCCCCAGTACCAGAACGCTTGCTGAAGGCTGCAGTACAAGACCAGGACGAAGGCCTCGTTCTCTGACCTTGCCTGTTCCTGTTAGATAAGTATTCTGATCACTTAAGTTTAGTTATAGCTTAGTCTCTTAGTGTGTGCATGAGTATTTATTATAACTGTATAATAAATATTGATTGTTTGAACCTTACTAATCGGTGTATCGTCTTTATTACTTTGAACTTGACCTTGGAATACTTGTGACGGTGTCTATACGGCACCTGGCGACTCCAGAGCTGAATAAATTCATAGAACAGAGCCTAGTAGTGTTAAGCACACGTCGAATACGGAGGCGTGTTAATACACTCCAATAAACGCGTTTTACAACCACAGTAAAACGTGCAACATTTAGTGGCGACATCCTGACGGGACACGGTTGTAAGTGGAAACCCCACACCGTCCAGGACCCTGAAATTTGAATTAGAACTCCAAATTACAGAGAAAGTAAGAAAGTAAAGAAAATCACGAGTATTCAAGGTGTTCAAACTAATAAGCGTAATTCGGAAGTGTGTTTAGTGCATGCGTACTAACAGGGCTGTAAGGTAAAACTGAAAGCTTTTTGTTGCGACAAACTTTCGGTAGTTTTGTGAACGGAACATAGCGTAAGCCGTACCCGTTTCTTGAAACACAACCCCAGCAACCCCCTGTTCCAAAAAAAAAAGAGAGTCAGAGAAAATGGCCATGCAGGCAATGGAACGTCTGATGGATCCAGAAAAGTTTGTGGTCGCAGCGACCAGCAGCAGTAGCAGAGTAGGCCAGTGTCCCACGTGGGAGCTGGAACTCCGCAAATATTTACAAGGAAAGGGATGGCCCCTTTGGAAAGAGTTTTGTGCAAATGAGGAGACAGGTCCCGGGAGTATAGGTCATACTTGGTGGGAGAACCTCTCTCAAATACACAAAAAGAACCTAAGTAAAGCACGCAAGCCGATGGCGATTGTGTCCTGTTTGGCACAGTTGCGAGGCGCAGAGGAGGTCATCAGGACGCTCCGGACAGATTTAGAAGAGAGGAATAGGATGAGTAAGGTCGATGTCAGGGACATTGAGAAAGAGAATGTGGATCTAAAAGGGAAGTTGGCAGAGAAGGATAGAGAGGTGGATGATGCCAAGAGGGCTCACCAGTCTTGTCTAGCGCATCTGAGCAGTTCCCAGACCCAGTATGAGAAAGCCTATCAGGACGTGCAACGTGCCGTTCTGATAAGACAGGAATCAGAAAAGCAGGTGGAGGCATTGCAGAGGCAATGTTCTGATCTCAAAGCAGCTTTGAGAGCACTCCATGCTGCAACGACCGAACAAAGACAAAGCACAGTTGACCACGCGAAATGCAGGAAACAGATTGCGGAACTGCAATCTCTGCTTTCGGTGCAGAATGGCTTCCAAAGCACCTTTGGAGCACAGTTAGATGGGGAAAATGCCCCAGATTGGCAGGAATTAAGTGAGACAGCGCAACGTTATGTTCAGGGAACATGTGCGCCAGCAGCTCAGCAGAAACGACAGGCACCCCAACCCCCCACAGCTCAGACCATAACCGCACCCATGAATCCCGTAACCACGCAGAGAAAAGCCGAATCAGAAGGCGCCCCAGACATAACCTACACCACCCCTTTAACAGTAACCCAGCTAAGGGACGCGTGTGAAAAGATCACTCCGTTCCTCCCCACCGCAGACCCCCACCAATTTTTCGCAAAAGTTAAACAGCAGGCGACCATGTATGGCCTGGATGAGAGAGAGCAGGTTAAGCTCACAGTTCTGAGTTTAGACCAAAGTGTAGTAGCAGCCCTCCCCGACCCACAGAACGTGGCAGGAGGCAGCCTAGAGGAGATGCACACCGCCATTTTAGATGCCATAGGGTACAATAGAGGTGACCCAGTAGAAGGATTAAACAAATGCAGGCAGAAAAGATCCGAACACCCCACAGCATTCGCAGGAAGGCTGTGGATTCATTTCAGCGCAGTTTTTGGACAATTAGATAGAGCACATTTATCCCGCGAAAACATGGTTAAGTGGACGCGCACATTAATCTCCCACGCAACAGAAGCAGGACAGAGCGCTTGCAACAGCTATGACCCCTCAGAAGAGGCCCATAACGAGAAATGGGTCCTGAAAAGGTTGTCCCGCGCTTGGGAGCAATCGCTTCAGGGAAAAGGCAAAGTTAGATCCCCAGAAGAGGCTCAGGCTGCTGCAGATATTCAAGCAGTCAGAGAGCACCAGAAGCCCGCATGGGTAAATGAAGGCAAGAGCAGCCCTCGGCAGAAAGGACAGGAATGCTATAACTGTGGACAGTTAGGGCATTGGGCTAAGGAATGCAATGCACCCCAGCGATCTCAGAGAGGCCAGCAGACAGGCACTCTGAACTGCAGTAAGGCAAAACCGATCCATAATGTTACAGTACAGTCAGGACCCACCAATGTGGACGAGACGGACTGACGGTGTTCGGGCTCCCCCACTTGGGTCTGTGACACACTATGGGACTCATCAGGGAGACCCGTAGTCACAGCAAGAGTAAAAGGGAAGCCCATAGAATTACTCTGGGACACAGGAGGATCCCGCACCACCATTAACTCCACAACCACGGCACACTCAGACACGTGGCCGACCACATCCACCATTACACTTAGCGGGTTCACCGGACACTCGCAGCAGGGACACATTACAGCACCCATAGCAATTCAGCTAGGGAACATTAGCACAAGGCACCCCGTAGTTCTAGTAAACCTTCCCAGGACAGCAGAACACATCCTAGGGATTGATTTTATGAACACACACAGCTTATCGTTCGACCCAGTGAACCAGTGTGTCTGGCAAATGGCAAGAGCAGACAGAGCACCAGCCACCCTCACAGTAGGAGACTACGCTAATCGGATTAGCGCAGTAGGAGAGTACTCATTCGACCTGACTACACTCCACACAGACAGACAAATTAAAGCATTACTGAACAAACACAGGACAGCATTTGCAAGTCACCGTCATGACTGCGGCAGAATGACTGGACAAGTTCATGTTACCGGACAGGACCCCCGACCGCAAAAGCAATATAGATTTCCCCTCGAGGCAGAGGTGGAAATAGAAAAGGTTATAGGTAGCTTGTTGGACCAAGGTGTACTTAGAACGGTAGCCTCCACCAACAATGCCCCCATTTGGCCAGTGAGGAAGCCCGATGGATCATGGCGTCTGACCATCGATTATCGGGAACTCAATAAAGTAACCCCCGCAGTAGCCCCAACGGTAGCTACTAGTCCTGAGACCATGCTCAAGCAGGGTCTCAACGCCAAGTACTTCACGGTATTGGATATCAGTAACGGATTCTGGTCCATACCATTGGCGAAAGCGTGCCAATACAAATTCGCATTCACTTTTAAAACTCAGCAGTACACGTGGACATGCCTCCCACAAGGATTCCACAATTCACCCTCCATTTTCCACCGGCAGCTGGCAAGTGGATTAGAAAAATTTTCCCGACCCGAATGTCTGGTACAGTATGTAGACGACCTACTACTGCAGACAGACACAAAGGCAGAGCACATTACGCTTCTGGCCGAACTCCTGGAACTGTTAACTTCAATTGGATGTAAAGTTAACCCCAGAAAGGCCCAGATTTTGGAAAGTAAAGTGATGTATTTGGGAACAGTCATCACGCACGGCAAACGCGAGATCGAATTCAAAAGAATTGATTCGATTGTCAAATTGCCCCTTCCCCAGAATGTTTCAGCCCTCCGGTCGTTTTTAGGACTGGTTGGTTATTGTCGGAACCACATAGACGGATTTGCGACAAAAGCCGCCCCACTTTCAGACCTCCTTAAGAAAGGAGCCCCCTGGGAATGGCTTCCGCAGCATACAGAGGCTGTGGAAGAGTTAAAACGAGCCCTTAGTGCAGCACCCGCGCTGCTAGTCCCAGACCAACTTTCCCCGTACGCAATCGAGGTAGCTAGCACAGATCTGACCCTCTCGGCCGTGTTGCTTCAGGAACGGCACGAGCAGCTAATACCAGTGGCTTATGCCTCCCGACTGTTAGACCCGGTTGAACAAGGATTTTCAGCCTTGAGAGGCACCTCCTTGCTGTCTTCTGGGCAGTACAGTACTTTTCATACATAACCGGACTAAACCCCATCACCATTCTAACTGAACACACACCCACACAGCTACTACTAGACGGTCGACTGAAGGACGGTTCAGTTAGCCAGATTAGGGCAGCTAGCTGGACCCTACTTTTACAAGGACGGGACATTACTGTAAAACGGACACGCACACACACATATTTAGCAGACAACCTCCAATACCCCGGACAGCCCCATGACTGTGAAATTGTAGCTCCCCTGCATAACACAGGCCCCTTCATAGCAAAAACACCCCCCAGGAAGCTAGGAAACCCCGCACAAGGCCCCCCACACACAGACACGTGTGGACCCCTCAAGATATACGTGGACGGTTCATCCACAGTTTTAAATGGTGAGCGTATCACTGGATGCGGCATCTACGTCGAGGACGCGCAGGGGCGCGCTCTCGAAGAGATAGCTCTTAAGTTACCAGGTCACTTAGGTGCGCAGGCAGCAGAGCTCGCGGCCATAGCGTATATAGTGGACCACCCCGCTTCTTTCCCCTGCCCAGCAGACATATATTCAGACAGCTTATATGTCTGCAATAGCTTAACAGATTTTCTGCCCCTGTGGAGGACACGAGGTTTTGTCTCCGCAGACGGGAAACCCCTTCCATCAGCCCCTTTACTCATGCACATTTTGGAGAAAGCGAAGGACAGGACCTTCGGCATAATAAAAGTTCGCAGCCACCATAGGTCATCACCCCCTGGGAATGTAAAAGCCGACGCGTTGGCTAAGGCAGGTTCCAGGAGAGGACACTTATGGACCCCCCCAGCTGGCGCACCAGCTAGCGCCCCTGTGAGCGCAGTCCAAGTCTCACAGACAGAGATTAAAGATCTCGTAGCAGCACAGAAACAGGATGGAGACCTCAGGGAGGTTTTCAAGGGAAACTTTGTGCCTGCGTACGAGCACTTTAAACACACACTGACCACACATGAGGGTGTGATCATTAAGGATCAACTTTATGTGGTCCCACAGCAGGATAGAAATGCAATGATTGCTTTATTTCACGATAACCACGGACACCAAGGAATTGATTCAACCACGAGGCACCTCAGGCAACTCTGTTGGTGGCCTAATCTCAGGACAGATGTAACACACTATATAGAGAATTGCCTGATTTGTGCTCAGAATAACCCGGAGCGGTATTCTAAGAAAGCACAACTTCGGCATACTCGCCCAGTTAACGGCCCTTGGACAAACCTCCAGATCGATTTTATAGGTCCATTGCCCCCTTGTCGGAATGGCTATAAGTATGTTCTGGTGGTGATAGATACCTTTACAAAATGGGTAGAGGCATTTCCATCACGTACAAACACAGCTAAGACAGCTGCAAAGATCCTGACCCACCACATCTTCACGAGATGGGGTTTACCCCGAAGTATCGATTCGGACCAGGGATCTCACTTTACAGGACGGATCATGAAGAACGTCCTGACAATATTTGGTATAAAACAAAACTTCCATATTGCGTATCATCCACAGTCCAGCGGGATTGTGGAGCGCATGAATCGGACCCTAAAAACGACCCTCAGGAAAATGGTTCAAGAGAACAATTCCACATGGGATTCAGTGCTCCCATTTGCACTCATGTTCATAAGGAACACTGTCTCCACATCTACAGGATACACACCACATACACTCATGACCGGACGCCCTATGAAAGGTACAGAATTCCTTTTAGGACTGGACATGACCAGCCCCGAAGTGACGGCCCTCACACACGAAAAGGCAGTTAAAGAACTAGTTGAGACTGTGAGGTCTGCACAGATCGCAGCCGCAGTCCAGCTAGGGAAACGCCGACAGCAACGCACTGCCTGTTTCAATAAGACCGTACACACCACAGAATTCCAGGTTGGGCAACAGGTAATGTTATCTGTCTACAACCCCAGCAGTTTTTTGGCTCCAAAATATTCCGGCCCATACTCAATTTTGGACAAAATTAGCCCCTCCATTTACAGGATAAAGTATCCTAATGGGAAGACCGCGTGGTTTCATATTAACCAGCTTAAGGCGTATGGAACACAGTCTAACCATGCTCATCATGTACTGCTGGATGCAGCAGAACACTTCACCCCGCCCACCAGAGACACTTTTCCACCATCCCCCTCACAGACCAGTTCATCCACGGACTCGCCCACGACTCCGCCCACAGACCACGACAGACCACGCCCCGACACGCCCACAAGCTGCCACAGCAGAGACAGCAGGACTGACACTGACTCTGAAGACAGCGACAGCACACAGCCATACAGCCCACACTGCACCAACTACGACCCCGACTCCAGTGACCCCATGGAAGTCACCTACCTCAAATATCCAGAACCACCACCCGACCCCGACTACCCCGACAACACACTCGACACTACATTATGGCACAGGGACAATTCGTACAGACTTGTCCGTAACGATGAGAGTGACCCCCGGTCACACAATTCCAAAATAGCATGCCTGATCCACACAAGGGTGTGGGATCCGGGAGAGCAGGACGACACGGTGTCTGAATCCCGACACGGCAACCCCTTTGTGACCCTGTTCACAGAGACAGAGGAAAAGTGAGGTGTCCAGATGATGTAAAATAGGAATCGTTTGAGGGAAACGATGTCCTTTCTGATGGAACCTGCACATATGTTTGTCTTCGTTTTATGTTTGTTTGTTTCAGTACTGTAAATTGTTCAGTTGGAGGATGGACATCTTCTTTTCAGCTGAAAAGATTGTGACCACCTCACATACACGTTAGTTTGTCCGCAGATACCTTTGAGAACTTCGGTTCCAAACACCCGGTTTGATTGGAGATCTTTTCCAAAGTTGTAAGGCTACACGCCAAATAGTTTGTCTGCCGAAACTTCTGAGAACTTCAGTTGTATCCTCTGGTGAACCGACACGGTTCACGACTTGTTCCCTGTTTTCAGAAAGGAGCATCTTGGCTCCATTGTTTTTAGGTGCCCCTCTATTCGGTGAATAGAGGCTGCAAGTCACGGTAACCACATTCGTACCCGTTTACTCCAGGTTACTCAGGCAGTGGACAAACGGCACTGAGGACCCGCCCTGTCTGAGAACCCACTTTGGTCAGCCAAGCTCGGGTATGGCACAGCACGCCCTACCCGGGGATCCCATCCAACTCGTACCCGTAGCGGCCCATACGCAACTCATTCGGACGTTTCTTTCAAAATTTTGTTTTCATTTTTCGTTAGGCAGCCCTTAGGCCGCCATCCCACATGCTATTTACATCCAGGAACATTCGGATGGTAAACTAGCAAAGCCTGCGAGACGGCTCGCAGAAGGAAGGATTGTTAGGTGTATGCTGGTCTTTAAATTCGCTTTTTGAAAAAAAAAATGAGGGGAGTCACAGGGTGTGACTTAGCCAGTCATTTAATGGGTCAATTGGGTTTTGAAAGACAGATGCACTAACAAGTAAAGGTCTTAAACTGTGTATTGACAGATACTGTGCTTGATCCCAAAGGTTTCAAAGGACGAGACAGGGATCGAAGCAAGGATTGTCAATACCGGAGGAAGAAGGAAGAGAAAGAAGAAGAACAGCAAAATGATGGAAGCCCACCTATTGTTTCTAAATGTTATGTGTATATATGTGGAAACAAGACACGTTTCCCCCACAACCCCCACCGTAAATGTTTCAATTACAGCAAACCCCCAGTGCTCAGCCCTGATCAGCGAGGTTCAGACCTGGTGCACTAAATTCATGACATGGTACTCCATGTCCTATATAATCGAATCACTGTTGGTGATCGCGATCCTCATCATACTAGTACAGACCCTCAGGTTGAGGAAATGGAAGAGGAGAGCCTCTCGTTCCAGCACCTCACCCATCTATAGAGTTCAATCCCCCATCTTCGGATTCCACCAAACCCCTCAACCCCTCACTGATTACAACACTCTGTAAATAAAAAGTTCAGCCATGTATTATATTGTTCCATACTCGACTGCCGAGTTGGGAAGTGTGATGTTGTGGTGTGAATGGTTAAGGTTTTAGAGTGATGAAATGTTAAGTTAAGGTTAAGGTTAATAGTGATAGGTAGAGGTTCCCAGTTGTAGTAATGCATGTCCCTTTGACATAGGGCCAAGTAGAGATGTTAGTTAAAAAAAATGTTCTTCTTCCCATAGTCTAAGATAGAGTAGAACAGGAACTGGCAAGAGGTCAGAACACAAGGAAGGCAACGTACATAGGTGATCCTTCACAATATTATGATTGTGAGGATCACAAGGAGGGAATGTAGCCATGCTGGCCACGCAAAATGGACACTGAGCCAAAGTAAAATGGAAGACAGAAGGAAAAGCCTGTGTAGTGAGAGCAGACAGTCTGCTCTCAACTAATTAGCATTTTGCAAGCAGCAAACCAGTTTCTGGCCAGGTGCAAGATCTCCAAGCCAAAGGTGTTAATGGCAAAGCGCTTAGCATTCTGATGAGGCAGCCCAGATCCAGGCAAAAACAATGGCAACATTTCCATCTCAATGTAACACTTAATTGGTTGCGCAGACAGGATGGCACCAGAGTAACGAATATCGAAACCACCCCCCAACACCGAGGAAGGCCCTCGCATTGGAGGATTTCGAAGGTAACCGTTTGGAAACGCTCCAATCGGTACCGAAAGGTAGAGCCCGCCCAGAAGGGGGCAAGGACATTAGAGAGGGGTATAAAGGTAAATTCCCCACATAGCCCGGTCTGTTAAACCCGTGCTCCGGCTCTGACTGACATCTTGCATCCTGACTCCAGCCGTTGAGCACCAGCCGCCGAAACCGTAAGTTCAACGCTCGCTACGCGATCCAAGCCCACTAGACCCCCAGTACCAGAACGCTTGCTGAAGGCTGCAGTACAAGACGAGGACGAAGGCCTCGTTCTCTGACCTTGCCTGTTCCTGTTAGATAAGTATTCTGATCACTTAAGTTTAGTTATAGCTTAGTCTCTTAGTGTGTGCATGAGTATTTATTATAACTGTATAATAAATATTGATTGTTTGAACCTTACTAATCGGTGTATCGTCTTTATTACTTTGAACTTGACCTTGGAATACTTGTGACGGTGTCTATACGGCACCTGGCGACTCCAGAGCTGAATAAATACATAGAACAGAGCCTAGTAGTGTTAAGCACACGTCGAATACGGAGGCGTGTTAATACACTCCAATAAACGCGTTTTACAACCACAGTAAAACGTGCAACAAGAGGCACCCATTCAACCCGTGGTGCTGAGTTCACAGTGGGCAGTCAGCGGCATGTGCAGCCGCGTGGCTGCCTCGCAGGCGGCAGCAATGGTGGTCCGTGCCCAGCCACCCCGATCCCACAGCCCACTTCCTCACTGTCCCGCCCTACTCCCCCTGGCCCTGTCATCCCCCCAAACACCCCCTCCCCTACCCCCTGGCCAGCAGCACAACTGTCAGCACAGTATAGCGATGATGGACACTGTCCGTACCCTTCTCTCTCCCTCAGCAACCAAGGCACCCGGTTCCCGAATTTCAATACCACAAGTGAACCTCGGCATCAGTAATTCCACCTGGCTGAAGCGGAGCATTGCAGGAGACCCAGAGAATGGGGACATTAATGATCTGCCAACAGCCTTTCCTGTACAATTTGCATGCCGGGGTGGAATGCATTCACAATGTTGTCGAGGCATCGATGTTATTCCATTGAGCATCCGAGCTGTTGTCGATTTTCATCCGATGGGCGATTCTCGGCCCAATCACGTTTCACAATTCTGGCGTCGCTGGATGGAGAATTCTGCCTATGCTATTCACACATCACACATTTAAGAAAGATACAATTAAAGAGGTAATACATTTCCACAGTGTTAAGCAAAAATAATAGTTTTTTAAAAAATTAAGTATCCAATTCATTATTTTCCCAATAAAGGGGCAATTTGGTGGGGCCAATCCACATACCCTGCACATCTTTGGGTTGTGGCAGTGAGACCCATGCAGACACGGAGGAAATGTGCAAACTCCACATGGACAGAGGCCTAGGGCCAGATTGAACCTGGGTCCTTGGCGCTGTGAGGCAGCAGTGCTAACCACCATGCCACCGTGCCATCCCTGCCAAACAAATAGTTAACAGTTCATGGGTTTCGCTTGTTGTAGGAGATCAGTCAGTTTGTGCCCATTAAGAGGAGTATTCTTTCACTCTTGAATTGTAATCCCAATGGATCCCAAAATAGCTGAAGTCAGATATCTGAATTGCTGCAGAATTCCTTTGAAGAGATGAAGGTTCAGCAGGTCAAAGTTAGACATTTATGGCTTCTCTATTGTGTATAGTCCCTTGTACTTTATGATGAACTCACAAAACACTTTGATCTATCCAAACCAAGATCCTTTTATTGTATCTCATGCGGTAGGATGACAATCTGATACAGAGCACGTTATCATGAAGTCTTGCTATTAGACATAGACATAGAACATAGAACAGTACAGCACAGAACAGGCCCTTCGGCCCTCGATGTTGTGCCGAGCAATGATCACCCTACTTAAACCCACGTAACCCGTATACCAACAATCCCCCCATTAACCTTACACTACGGGCAATTTAGCATGGCCAATCCACCTAACCTGCACATCTTTGGACTGTGGGAGGAAACCGGAGCACCCGGAGGAAACCCACGCACACACGGGGAGGGCGTGCAGACTCCACACAGACAGTGACCCAGCCGGGAATCGAACCTGGGACCCTGGAGCTGTGAAGCATTGATGCTAACCACCATGCTACCGTGAGGCTATTCCTCTGGAACTTACACCTTGTGCTGACCAATTACATGTATGTCTCATTACCCTCTATCTGGTAATCTGTAGATGTCCAGATGAGCCTCTCCTTTATATACAGGTGTCAGGTCACATGCCCTTGGTCTTGAGACTGCATGGTGTGTATGTACTGCCACCTGCTGGTTGGAGGTCTCACACCATGCAACGATGATGTTGCCCATAGGCATTTCACCACATTAATCAGGAGTTAAAATACCTTTATAGATGGATTTTGGATTTGGGGGAAAGCTTTTACAGACTTTACAGCCTCCCCGTTCACAAAAGGTAAAGATGACACAGTCTCTTGCTGCTGCATGCAATGTTCTTCTGCAGACAACCCAGGCTTTTTGGGGGCCTTTGGATCAAAATTCGTTATCTCCAGCTGGTTTCAGTCAAATGGCCAATACTGGTATTGTGTAACCAGAGTGGTTTGAAATTCCAAATATATCACAATACAATGGGCGGCATGTAGCAAAGGACAAACTAGTATCAGTTCAACAATCTTTATTAAACCAAAGAGAAAATGCTGGAAAACCTCAACGGGTCTGGCAGCATCTGCAGGGAGCAGCTTTGACAAACGGTCATCTGGACTCAAAACAGTAGCTCTTTTCCCTCCCTACAGATGTTGCCAGACCTGCTGAGATTTTTCAGCATTTTCTCTTTGGTTTCAGATTCCAGCATCCGCAGTAATTTGCTTTTAATCTTTATTAAACACACAATTTAACCCGTAAATTAACCCAAATACTAGAAATATGCACAATTCAGTTATACTACCCACAAAAATGGTTTGATTGAACAGTGGGTCCGATTCCTGAATCCTTCTGGTCTGTCGTCACGATCGTGTGTCCCACTGGCAGCTTATTCCTTCCTTCCTTCCTGGTCAGTCTTTGGATGGTCAAGGTCACCTTCCACATGAGTCTTTGCTGCTGATGTGCCCTGGGTGTCTATTTTTATCCCCCCTTCCTTCGCGTCCTTTTGCCACTTCCTCTTTCTTCCTGTCAATGAGGCCTTGGGAGAGGGTCTCAGCACTCAATGGTCCAGTTGATGACCTGTTGACAGGACACCTGGGCCCGACCCAGGTGTCCATCTCCGGTAGTGTGGTCTGCACGTACCCCCTTACCATATAAGATAATGGTGGGAAATCTTGCCGCCCGGACGTCTGGCTCAATCTAGGCTACGGACAATAGGCACATATCAATAGGATGCGATGATCTCGAGATAGACGATTGATAGGGCAAGTCCAGACATGCCCAGGCAGCCTGTCTGAATTTATATATTCGCACTTGGCCAAGTCGAAATTCCCAGCAGGCCATTCACGGGAGTTGACCGTAGCATAATTTAAAAATTCTTTCATTTAGGATATTCAATTTTAATCGGGATCGAAACTAGGCCCGATAGATAACACTATGGAATGTGATGACATCTGCTTCTTTGTAAAGAGTGTATGTTAGCATAAGAAACTTCTGATGCATGTGTCACCCTACCATCAATGATACCTATAATACATAACATTCATAATTATGAAATCATGCTAACGTACGGTGTTAGAGTAAGTCTAGTCACTTCCAACCTGTAATTATAATGATAATAGTAAAATCACACAAAATACCAGTTACCACTCATCCTTCAGCCAAACAAAAAAAAGTCATCAAGTCCATGGGCTGGATTCTCCGATTTGGAGACTTGAACCGGGATTCTCCCTTCTGGGGACTAAGTTCAAACGCTGGCGGGAAAAACCGGCACCAGCGACTCCTGCATCAACAGCCCCCCAAGGTGAAGAATTCTCAACTTTCTAGGGGGCGAGGTGGATGCCAGAGTTGTTGGTGCCACTCCATCTGGCGCCGAAGGGACGGCGCGAGTTTGCACATACGTGGAACGGCGGGGGTGTTCTCGTGCATGTGCGGACGTTCTCTTTTCCGTGCCGGCCCCCGGGCAATTTGGCAGAGTCCTACAGGGGCCCGGCGCGGAGGAAAGAAGTCCCCCCATGAAACAAGCCCGCCCGCAGATCGGTGGGCCCCGATTGCGGGCCAGGCCACGGTGGGGACCCCCCCGGGGTCGGATCCCCCCGAGGTTCACCCCCGTATACTCACCTGCCAAGTCCCACCCTGCGTGAGGTGAGTAATTCCCGCTGGCGGGACTGGCCAAATCTGGACCGCCACTTGGCCTATGGGGGCCCGCTGCCGCCCGAAAAACGGCGCCAGAGAATAGGGCAGCCAGCGGCGGGGTTCGAGCCTCCCCCCTGGGATTCTCCGACCTGGCGGGGGGTCGGAAAATCCCGGCCTATGTCCCCACGCAGGCGTGGGAACAGTTACACCAGGAAAACTGGTGCAAAACGGGCATCAATTCCCCGTTTTGCTGGGGGCCAGCAGGACGGCAGCGTAGAGCACCCGGTTCTACCTGCCGATATGCTCTGGAGAATTGCAAGGTCCATGGCCGCGCATGTGCACGTGTGGCCTGCAGCGGCCATGCAGTGCTTCATGGCGGAGGCCGCTCATGGTCCCGGGCCATGAAGTAGGCTCTCCCTTCGGCCAGCTCACGCACCCTGGTTGGCCCCACCACAGTGCCCCCAGCCCCAATTAATGTCCCCCCCCCCCCCGTCCATCCGTGGATCAGCCCTCCCCCGACTGAGTCCGCAGCCGGCACGCTGCGTTTCCGATGGGTGAGACCACACCGCGCCATCAGGAACTCGGCCGGTTGGGGGCGGAGCATTGAGGCCGTACATACATACAGGCATCTTGGAAAGTACGCTGCTTTGGAGGGGGAAGAGCATGGCAAAAGCGGTGCCGCCCCTGATTCGGTCGGGAAAGTGATTCTCCGGCCGTTCACCGAACGCGATATTCCGGTCCCACCAATGGTGCACGGAGAATCCAGCCCCGTGTGTCTTTTCTACAGAGCTAAAGAGAGGGAGAATTGTGATGGATTTTTTACTACAATGGTCAGCAACAGGATAGTTGGGGTCATGCTTGTCAGCTGTCCAAAGGTGTTTCACAAAGGGGTCACCCATCTGCGTTCAGTCTCGCTAATATAGAGGAGACCACATAGGGAACAGTGAATACAGCAGACCTAATTGAAGGAGGTGCTAGTGAAATGTTGCTTCACCTGAAAGGAGTGTTTGGGCCTTGAATAGTGAGGAACGAGGAGGTAAAGAGATGTGTTGCATCTTATACAATTGCAAGAGAAGGTGTCGTGTGAACAGGATGATGTGTACCAGGGTGTCATGGAGGGAACGGCACCTGTGGAATGCTGACAGTGAAGTTGAAGGGAAGATGTGCAAGTGGTGATATAATGCTGGAATTGGTGGAAATGGTGGACGATAATCCTCCGCAGAGGCTGGTGAGGTGGAAAGTGCGGACTAGGGGGACCCTATCGTGGTCTTCCATCTTGACCCTTTTTAAAAATATATCCAAAAATGTTTTTGTCCGAATACAGAACCCCCAGACCCTTACCCCCACTGCACCATCTGCCACTTGTTCTTAAGTTTTACTTTCACTGAGCACCGACCTTTATTCGCCCATTAACACATTCTGATATCTTACATTTATGCAACTACTCGCATCTTCTCATTACATTAACGCTGCCTCTGTCTTGTGACCTTCACATCTTTGTTGCAATCTCTCCGAGCTCCCACTAATCAATGACCTTCTACTCTGTTCCAACTGCTCTCATACAGTATATAATCCATCACATTTCCCTCTCTTTAGCTCTCGGAAGTCATATGGACTTGAAATGTTGGGGGCATTTCTGCCAAAAAAATGACTGAGTGTCACTTTGGGTGGGAAAACCAGTGAGAATCTTGACGGCTGTTCCAGCGCGATTCCCACCGCAATCCACCGACACATAGGGTGGGATTTACAGTCCAACCCACCACATGTTTTTCGGTGGTAAAGGCAGACCACCAGCTGGATTTCATGTCCCGCCATTGTCAATGGGATTTCCCTCACCACTAGGATTCCGTGCACCATTGGTGGGACCGGAATATCGCACCGGCATGAACAGCAGCAAATTCCACCCTGAGTCATCTTCTTGGAGTATGGGGAGACACTCATTGAATTCTCTGACATTTAGAATTTTTTCTGGAGTGGGGACCTAAAGACACCAGCAAGTCAGGCTCTTCACAGATTGGGCGTCAATCTTAAAGGGTTCCCTGATTTCCAAGTTAAGTTGAAGGTCCCCCACCACCCCCACCCATGGACATCATGATCTCCTGCAGACATGGGCAAAACTCCCAACTCTTGATGCTAGTGTGCTAGTGGGGCAACTTCCCCCCCCCCCCCCCCCCCCATCATTAAATGTCCACGTCAACCCCCCACAACACCATTCAGGCATGAGGGTGACCACCCCCTTCATCCATTCTCGCCGACATTGGGCACGTTCCCAAGGGAGCAAGGGAACAGACCAGGACATCTGGATCATCATCCTGGAGAAGGAGGTTGCAAGGCTGGTCACGACGCAGGAGAATTTGAAAGAGAAAATCAAAGACCATGAGAACCTATCGAGGCGTCAAAATCTATGAATTATGGGTCTACTGGAGGGGATCGAAGGTAGGAACCCCACAGATATGTGGCCCAAATGCTGGGCAACCTGGAGGGAAGGGATAGCTTCCCCAACCTACCAGAAATTGACAGAATGCACCAGTCACTTCACCCAAAGCTGGGGAACAGCCGAGGGTGATAATCGCCAAGATGCTGCAGGACTGGGAATGAATTCCGCGCTGGGCAAGGCAAACCAAAAACTGTAAGTGGGAAGGTCACTGGATTCGGATTTATCAGAACATTGAAGATGACCTGGCCAAGCGCCGGGCCGAATTTAATAGGCGAAGGCTATGCTGTACAAAAACGGTTTGGGATGCTGTCCCCAGCCAAGCTCTGGGTCACGTTCCGAGGCAGGTAGGACTTCTTCACAGCTCCTGCGGACGCGGACAAATTCATCTTGGAGAACGGACTAGAGAAGCGACAGTAGGGACAGCAATGAAGAACCCACAGGAAGAAACTCTTGATGCTTAATCTCTACCATTTACATTCTGTACTGCCAACTGTGAACCATCACCATATCAACAACTTTGCACGGGATTGTACTGCATTGTTCTAGGGGTGACACAGGAAAGAAAAAAAGGTAAGAATGAGTGCAGCAAAGCATAGGAGAAGGTGAGGGATCGGGCGACAGGCCAACTAGCTCTGGGAGTGGGGCCACCACATTAGCAAGGTAGCTAGCACCATGGTGGAAGAGTGAAGGAAAGAAAGGCCGCGGTGCATCTCCCACAAGGGGAAAAGAGGGGGTGGGGAGGAGGGAGTAGACATCGGACATGGGGGACAAATAGGGGAAGAAACAGGGAGGGAGAAGGGAGGGCTGCTATAGGGTGGGGGGGGGGGGGGGAGGACAGGGGGGGAAGAAAACACTACAAGGGAGAGACAAGAAAAGAGAGAATGAGGACATTAAGTTGGCTACAACAGGCCACACATGGCGACTTGGAGTTCAGGGGCTCACTCACAGTTGGTGGCCATGTTGCGTGCCGCCTGGACAAAGGGAAACCCCGGTGTGCCGGGACCCTATCACATGGGGAGAACAGTGCCCGTGGCCATCTTGGACGGTTTCTTAACAATGGGAAATCCCGGAGTGCAGAGGCGCATCCACTAGTTAAGTATGATTGATCACAGGAACGGGGAGAAAAAATAAACCCATCAGGATAGTCATCTGCAACATCAGGGGATTTAATGGCCCAGTGAAGAGATCCAGAGTCTTCTCCCACCAGAAAAGTTTGAAAGCTGATATACTCTTCCTCCAAGAGGCACACCGAAGAGAGAATGACCGTCTGCAGGTAAGGAAGGGCTGGGTGGGACAGACCTACCATTCCTGCTACGGGATGAGAGCCAGGGAGTTAGCCATACTGCTGAATAAGAGGACGATGTTTACTGTGACAAGGATGGTTACAGGATCCAGGGGGATGGTATGTCATGGTCAGTGATGTCCTGGATGGGGCACTGGTAGTCCTGGTGAATGTGTACACTCCCAACTGGAATGACCCAGAATTTGTAAAGAAGACCATGGCAGAAATCCCCAACATAGACACAAACCGACTGATCATGGGGGGGACTTTAACTGTATAGGACCCACGGATAGACGTGTCACGACAGGAAAGACCTCCAACATAACGAAAGAACTCAGCTTATTCATGGAGCAGATGGGGGCAGAGAACCGACGGTAGTTCATCCACCCAGGGGACCCTTCTCCTAAGTAGATGTTTATTCACAGATCAATTTCTTTGTAGTGGGAAAGTCGGTGCTTCCAGGGTTTGTAAGAGCGGAATATTCAGCGATCGTAATCTCTGACCTCGCTCCACATAATATGGATGTGAGGTTGGAGACAGGCCATGCCCAACGCCCCCCCATGGAGCTTGGACACGACTCTCCTGGCTGACAAGGCTTTCTGCGAGAAAACATCACAGGCCATAGACAGGCATGTTACTAATTTACGCATTCTCCCCATGTCTGCATGGGTCTCACCCCCATAACCCCAAAGATGTGCAGGGTAGGTGGATTGGCCATGCTAAATTGACCCTTAATTGGGAAAAAAGAGAAGAAAAAGTTATTAACAACCAGTACATAGAACAGTACAGCACAGAACAGGCCCTTCGGCCCTCGATGTTGTGCCGAGCCATGATCACCCTACTCAAACCCACATATCCACCCTATACCCGTAACCCAACAACCCCCCACCCCTTAACCTTACTTTTTAGGACACTACGGGCAATTTAGCATGGCCAATCCACCTAACCCGCACATCTTTGGACTGTGGGAGGAAACCGGAGCACCCCGAGGAAACCCACGCACACACGGGGAGGATGTGCAGACTCCACACAGACAATGACCCAGCCGGGAACCGAACCTGGGACCCTGGAGCTGTGAAGCATTTATGCTAACCACCATGCTACCGTGCTGCCCAGAGGTGGGCAGTATGGGGAGGTCTCACCCTCCACGTTCTAGGAGGCACTGAAGGCTGTGAAGAGGGGTAAAATTATAGCTTACAAAGCATGGAGAGACAGGGAAGAGAGGGTGGGTAGGCAACAGGTAGTTATACTGGAGGTAGACCGGCGATACTCCGAGGCCCCGGTGTAGAGCACCTGGCAGAGAGGGAAAAAACTACATGGACATTGACCTGCTCTCCAAGAGAAAAGCAGTGCACCAACTCTGAAAGGAACGGGGGAACCTGTACGAGAATGGAGACAAAGCCAGCCATTTGCTGACCCACCAGCTGGATAAGCAGGCAGCCACGAGGGAAATAGCCCAGATTAGTGACAGCACAGGCATCTTGGTGGTGGAGCCGGATAAGGTCAATGAGGCATTTGAGACCTTCTACCGGGTTCTGTACACCTCCTAACCCCCAGCAGAAGACTTGAGGATGAAGCAGTTCCTCGATGGACTGGCCATGCCAGTCGGGGGGAGGATAGGATACGGGGCATGGAAGCACCACTAGAACTGGGAGAAATCATGGAGAGTGTCAGCTCCATGCAGGTGGGGAACGCGCCGGGACAAGACGGTTTCCCGCTGGACTTCTGCAAAGGATTTACGACAGCACTGGCCCCGCACCTGCGGGAGTTGTTCATAGATTCACTGGCGAGGAGCACACTACTGCCAATGCTAGCACAAGCCTCAATCTCACTGATACCGAAGAAAGACAAGGATCCAACAGAAAGCGATTCCTGCAGACCCATCTCGCTGCTAAATGCACCCCAGCCAAATGACTGGAGGACTGCGTACCAGAGGTGGTAGCAGAAGACTAGATGGACTTTTTCAAGGGTAAACAGCTAACATCAAACATCTGGTGGCTACTGAATGTGATCATGACCCCATCCGGGGAGAGAACACCTGAGGTGATCGTCTCCCTGGACACAGAAAAGGCCTTCGACCAAGGTCACTGTCTGTGTGGAGTTTGCACATTCTCCCCGTGTTTGCGTGGGTTTCGCCCACACAACCCAAAGATGTGCAGGCTAGGTGGATTGGCCACGCTAAATTGCCCCTTAATTGGAAAAAAATGAATTGGGTACTCTAAATTTATATTTAGAAAAAAGAAAAGGCCTTCAACAGAGTCGAATGGAAGTGCCTGATAGGGGTACTGGAGCAGGGTTCACCACCTGGATAATACTCCTGTACAATGCTCCCACAGCGAGCATACAAACAAATACCACCTGTGCCAAGTACTTCCAGCTGCACAGAGGCACAAGGCAGGGATGCCCGTTATCCCCTCTGTTGTTCTCCCTGGCAATCAAACCACTGGCGATCACTCTAAAGGTGGCAAAGAACTGGAAAGGGATCCGGTGAGGAGACAGAGAGCACAGAGTCTCGCTCTATGCAGATGACCTTCTCTTCTACATCTCCGACCCTGAAGCAGCATGGAAGGAATCATGGTGCTCTTGAAAGAGTTTGGAGCCTTCTCGGACTACAAACTTAACCTGAGCAAAAGCAAGGTCTTCTCTGTGAACCCGCAAAGGGGAGGGGCAGAGCCTTTTAAACTGGCCGACACAAATTCCGCTACCTGGGGATCCAAATCCCTCATGGCTGGACAGATATCCACAAGTGGAAACTGACCAGCCTGGCAGAGGAAGTAAAAAAGGTCCTGCAGAGATGGAACACACTCGCACTCTCCCTGGCAGGGAGAGTGCAGACGATCAGGATGAACATACTGCCCAGGTTCCTCTTCATGTTTAGATCCATACCGATCTACATCTCCAAGGCGTCTGTCAATTCATAGACAAATTAATCATCGCGTTTGTATGGGGAGGGAAGAATGCAAAGATCCCAAAGAGAGTACTGAAGAGACTGAGATCCACAGGGAGCCTCGCCTTCCCAAGCCTGCAATATTATCACTGGACAGCAACCACAGAGAGGGTAAAGGGTTAGATAAAGGAACCAGAATCCGAGCGGATGCTTATGGAGGAGGGCTCTTGTAGAGGGACCTCTCTCCTGGCCCAAGCCACAGCGGCACTTCCATCCCCACTTAATAAATATTCAACAAGCCCAGGTGGTAGCAACACTCCGGTCGTGGAACCAACTGCGACAGCATTTCGGGCTAACCAAAATGTCTGACAAGGCCCCCATCTGCAACAACCACAGGTTCACTCCGGCGACAATGATGCCACCTCCAAAAGATGGAGACAGGACGGGGAGAGGTTGATATTTCAGGACTTTTACACCAACAACAGGCTGACAATGCTCGAGAAACTGACAGAAAGCTTCCAGCTGACGGGGGGATGAACTAAGGTACCTACAGATTAAAAACTTCCTACAAAGGGAAACGAGGACGTATAACGACCACCACAGCAATCGCTGCTAGAGGACCTATTGGACGCGGACATCCTAGGAAAAAGGAACTGTGGTAACATGTATGGGCAACTGATAAGGGGAGGCCAACACCCAACTGGACGAGACGAGGGAGAAGTGGGAGGAGGACTTGGGGTTTGAAATAAGATGGGTACTCTGGAGCGAAGCACTGCACTGGGTCAACTCCACCTCCACATGTGCGAGGCTAAGCCTAATGCAGTTAAAAGTGGTACACAGAGCCCACTTAACCGGAACCCGAATGAGCAGGTTCTTCCTGGAGGTGGAGGATAAACGCGAACGGCCAACCACGGCCACATGTTTTGGTCTTGCCCCAGACTGATTGGGTTTTCGACAGCCTTCTTCGAGGCAATATCCAAGGTGATAGGGTGAGGGTGGAGCCTTGCCCAAGAGTGGCAGTCTTCGGGGTATCAGAACAGATAGATCTCTTCATGGGAAGTGTTGTGTTGTGCTGCTTCGTGCAGCATAAGCTGCTTCCTTGATGTATGCTTTGACAAAGGGAGCTCCAGACTATGAAATGAGTTCATCGTGTTTATTGAACTATTAACACAGTTCTTAAATGAGTTTGACTCTCTGCTAATCTAGCTGTAGGAACTCAGTTTATCTTTACCAGCCTGCTCTAAGCCACGTGCTGGGTGTGATGCTGTTGATCAACCCTGATGTACTCTCTAGATGTCTGTCTGTGGAAAGAGGCAGAGCCTGTGTGCCCTGTCCCTTTATATGGGTTGTGATGTGCCCGTTTGTGGTAATGCCACCTCTGGGTGTCCTGATTACCCATTGGTTGTGTCCTGTTGTAATGACCCATTGGCTGTATGTCTGTATGTCATGACATCTCTGGTGCTCCCTCTTGTGGTTACTTAGTCGTAGTGTATTTACATTAACCCCTTGTGTATATACAGTGATGCATATCACCACACCTCCCCTTTGTTCGTGTTACATATTTTCTGTACTTGGTTAAAAAAAATTGAACAAAATAGGTAGATAAGTGATGACATGTACAAGTCATGATGACAGTGATGATTATACAATACCAAATAATATGTATGAGTCCAAAGTTCATGAATTTATGCGGTCGAGTGGCTTTCTTGTTTTGTTATTGAAGTGTTGATGTTGATGTTGTCATTTCCTTGTGAACGCCATCAGTGTCCCTGTGCTTAAGGAACCAAGAAGTCATCAGGAGGTGTTCAAATGGTCAAATCACTTTGTTGTTGATTTGGACTCTTTTTTTTCGATGCTTGTGGTAGCGATTCTTGATGTCATCTTTCCTGTCTGACCTGGACTGGTGTCTGTATTTGCGGTATTGATGCCGTGTGTCAGCTACCTTGAATGCTGGTCTGCTTGTTTGTAGTGTCGCCAATATGAATTTGTAAGATGCGTTGTCATGCCATGGTATGTCTGCACACTTGCCATTTTCTTGAGCTGTGCCGTCACAGTGTCCTGCATTTCAGAGTTGTACCATATCATACCAGTCGTTCCACTGTTGTTGTTTTTTCGTGCTTGTTGTTAACGTCGGTGCTTTTGGTACGCTTCTTGTTGTTGTTTTTGTAGGTTTTGTTGTTGTGCTTGTTGCGCTCAATTACCAATCCGAGTGGAGAAGTCGAGTCCTTCACAAAGTTACTTGAATCAGTGCCCTTTGTGGCATCTGCTGTTTCATTCAA
Organism: Scyliorhinus canicula; assembly: GCF_902713615.1. Lineage (NCBI taxonomy): Eukaryota > Metazoa > Chordata > Chondrichthyes > Carcharhiniformes > Scyliorhinidae > Scyliorhinus > Scyliorhinus canicula. Next base: position 120,365,717 of record NC_052157.1, read on the forward strand.
TTTGTTGATTCCTCGGTGCTCCCCATCTGGAGTCATGTCCGGTCCATTGGAATCGTCTTCGGTGTGTTGATGCTCCTGTCTGGAGTCTTTTCTGGTTCGCCTGAATCATCTTTGGTTTCTTGATGCTCCTCGTCTAGAGTCAAAATATTCAAGATTTCATTTTCATGTGGAGAGGCTCGAGTGGATGAGGTTTCAATTGACGTGGTCTCACTGGACTCACGAGTAGTTTCACTTGGATTGTCGAGTGCCTCTGTGCTTACGAGCTGAGAGCCATCAGTCTCGCCGTGATGTTGCACACCTTGTATGGGAATTGTGATGCCTTTGTCACTTGTCTCACATACAGTGGGTACACCTTCAGTGTCTTCTTGTTGGTTAGATGAGCTGGGTAGACTGTCAGAGTCGTCTTCTGTTGGCTCTAGTAATCTGGGTAGACTGTCATAGTCCTTCTGTTGTTCACATGAGCATGGCAGACTTGCATCGTCTGCTGCTGGTTGCTCAGATAAGGTGGATAGACCTTCATGGTCTTGTTCATGCATGGACTGCACTTTGGAGTATTGCGTTGCTTCCATTGTGGAGTCTGTCAACGAGCTCGCTGTGGAGGCTTGTACCACTCTCGCTTTGGAGTCTGGCATCGTTCCCTGTGTGGAGTCATGCAGTGGTCTCGCTGTGGGGTCAATCTGTGCGCTCTCAATGGAGTTGTGCAGTGGTCTAGCTGTGGAGTCTTTCATCACTCTCTGTGCGGAGTCGTGCAGTGGTCTCGCCGTGGATTCTTTTATCGCTCCCTATGTGGAGCCTGGGACTCTTCGTGGTGCATGGACCACTCTCTGTGTGGAGTCGGGGACTCTTAGTGGTGCGTGGACCACTCTCTGTGTGACTTTTTCTTCCGCTTCGGTATTTGACAGGTTGCTGTCATCCAATGTATCGACGATCTGCCATGGCATCATGGTAGTGGATTCATCTACCATGAGTAGAGTCGTGTTGAGCTTTGCAACCATGTGATCAGCATATCTGAATAATTCAGCCATGTCTGAATAATCTTCTTCGATGAACCAATTATCTTCTTGTGTTTCGGTATTGTCAATGCACTCTCTGTGTCAAAGGAAGTAATCATCGTCTGAGTAGTAGAATTCAAGGACCAAATCATCACTTTGGGCGGTGCTGACTGCTTATTGCAGGGTTCTGCGGAGGTTGATTTCAACTACTGATAGAAGTTCAAGCATTTTTCTGTCTTTCGAGGTGAAAGAACGGTGTTTTGTGGCTTTAAAACTCTTCTTTGTAATTTTCAGACATTTCCCCTTTCAGTGGGCGTGGTCCAGGGCCTCTGACGTCATGCCGTTCATGTGGTACAGCGTAGGAATGGATTGCACATGCGCAAATCGCTTTTCCTTTACTGTGCATGCGCGGCTTCTCGCGCATGCGCAAAACACTGTTTTGCCGGTTTGCGTCTTCCAGGGAACTGCACATGTGCGGACTGGGCTGGCTGGATACGTGCAAGATGGCTGCCAATCAAAATTACCGTTTGCTTCTGTTGCAACCCTATCTCTGCCTCGTGGTGAATATTGGCGCCAGTTTTACCGATTTCTTTTGTGTTTACCTCGCAATACCTTTCAAATTTGTCCAGGACTGTCTGGAATTGCGTTCTGTCCTGCCCTTTGGAGTGTTTAAAGGAGCGGAAGATCTCTGTTGCATGTTCACCCGCAATGGTGAGTATAAGACCAATCTTCTCAGCATCAGCCACGCCGGTTAGGTCGGATGCTTCCATGGAAAGCTGAAATTGTTGCTTAAATGCACGCCAGTTGGCACTGAGATTGCCGTGGTACCTAAATGGATTAAGAACCGGAATCTCAATCATCGTGCTTGGGTTCGGTTGCTGGTTGTCACAGATCTTGCTGAGTTGAACTAAATAGATGGAACAGGCACTCCTGGTATCATTTGTGTTATGCTGCTTCGTGTAGCATAAGCTGCTTCCTCGATGTATGCTTTGACAAAAGAAGCTCCAGACTATGAAATGACTTAAACGTGTTTATTGAACTATTAACACAGTTCTTAAATGAGTTTGACTCTCTGCTAATCTAACTGTAGTAACTCAGTCTATCTTTACCAGCCTGCTCTAAGCTGGGTGTGATGCTGTTGATCAACCCTGATGTACTCACTAGATGTCTGTCTGTGGAAAGAGGCAGAGCCTGTGTGCCCTGTCCTTTTATATGGGTTGTGAAGTGCCCTCTTGTGGTAATGCCACCTCTGGATGTCCTGATTACCCATTGGTTGTGTCCTGTTGTAATGACCCATTGGCTGTATGTCTGTGGTCATGACATCTCTGGTGCTCCCTCTTGTGGTTACTTAGTCGTAGTGTATTTACATTAATCCCTTGTGTATATACAGTGATGCATATCACCACAGGGAGGTGGGCCGCCGCCCTTGCCTTTGCCTCCCTAATCGTCCATCAGAGAATCCTGCTCGGCTGGCAGTCAGCAGCACCATCCAAAGCTGCAGACTGACTGTTCCACCTATCGGAATTTTTCCAAATGGAGAAAATTAAATTTGTCATCCGAGGATCGGAAGAGGGCTTCCACAAAACATGAGAGCTACTCACTATGTCATTTTTTTTTTTTTTTTTTTATAAATTTAGATTACCCAATTATTTTTTCCAATTAAGGGGCAATTTAGCGTGGCCAATCCACCTGCTCTGCACATTTTTGGGTTGTGGGGGCGAAACCCACGCAGACACGGGGAGAATGTGCAAACTCCACACAGACAGTGACCCAGAGCCGGGATCGAACCTGGGACCTCAGCGCCGTGAGGCGGTTATGCTAACCACTTGGCCACCGTGCTGCCCCTCACTATGTCATTTCAAGACTTGTTGGCAGCCAGCAACTAAGAAGTAAAAAAACAGGAGAGGGTAGCTACGACACAGCAAGGAAAGGGGGGGAGGGGGGAGTGCGATGGGGGGTAGAGAGGCATGGAACCCAACCATGCCCAACAAAAGAAGCATGAGAAGCAGTATCACACCAACATAACAGGAGCAGATGAGTGAAGAAGACAAGAGAAATGACCAAGGTAGGGGGAGGGGATGCGAGAAAGGAGAAGAGGAGTGGGGGAGCAAGGGAAACAGCCAGAACCAAAAAAACAATGGGGAACGGAAAACAGGAATTCGCAACCACCACTGTAAATAATGCAAGAAAAAGAACAACGATGTATGTATGTAAATAATTGAAACCAATTATTTACGTGTGAATACTTTTCTTTATCCTCTGTCTCTTACTGTTTGTCCACACTTATCCTTGTTTTGTGTACCAGAAAAATGTTGTTAAAATCATTAAGGGCGACATGGTAGCACAGTGGTTAGCACTGTTGCTTCACAGCTCCAGGGTTCCAGGTTCGATTCCCGGCTTGGTTCACTCTCTGTGCGGAGTCTGCACCTTCTCTCCGTGTCTGCGTGGGTTCCTCCGGGGGCTCCGGTTTCCTCCCACAAGTCTTGAAAGATGTGCTGTCAGGTGAATTGGACATTCTGAATTCTCCCTCAGTGTACCCGAACAGGCACCGGAGTGTGGCGACGAGGGGATTTCCACAGTAACTTCATTGCAGTGTTAATGTAAGCCTACTTATTATTAATATAAAGAAAAGAACTTATCTCTTTGATCAAGTTTTTGGTGATTTTCCCTAATATTGCCTTATGTGACTTGGTGTCAAACCTTGCTTCATAACTCTCTTGTAAAACGACTAGGATGTTTCTTTATGTTAAAGTTGCTTTTGGTACATTAAATAGACTTCATGCGAATCCATGTCCTGATTTCTCCCAGTGTCACATGCAAACAAGTACAGGGATAGGATGAAACAGCAGGTGAATGTGGAGGTGGAGAAATGGTGCAGGAGGGAGGGATTTGGATTCCTGAAACATTGGGATCAGCTCTGGCCAGATGGTGTTGAGCCAAGAATGACCTTTTGGGCTGATTTGCCAGTGCAGTTGGGAAGGGTTTAAACTAAGGTGGTAGTGGGGTAGGGTGAAAGTGATGGAGAGTAGGGTGACATAGAAAAAGAGTGGACGTGACAAATGTCAGGTTTGCATACAATAACACAAATGAGAACCAAGCTGAATATAGAAAGTGTAGACATAAGGGAAAAAGAAATAAAAGAAGCAACGAGAGAGTATAAGAAGAAACTGGCAACTAACATCAAAGGGAATACAGTGGTTTTCTAGGGATGTTCAAGTAGTAAAAGTGTAACAAAAATTAGAGTGGGACTGACTCAGGACCAAAAAAAGGAATTTGCACATGGAAGAATAGGGCATTGCTGCAGAGGTGGATTTACAATAAAGCACACCGTGCCTAGGCACAGGGCCCCATCCAACGGGGGGGGAGGGGGGGTGGGGGGGGGGGGGGGGGGGGCCATGCCAGACCCGGTAATTATCAGCTACACATGGCCAGAATCGACAGTTAACTGGTCATCCAAACGGAGGCCGTTACTCTGCATTTGTTGCTGATAGGCTCAAACAAATGAGCAAAACAGCAGCATCTGCAGTGCAAAATCAGACTCTGATTGGCTGAGTCTCAAATAGCGAGAGAATGGGCCTCACCGCCACAACCCAAAAAGATGTGCAGGGTAGGTGAATTGGCCAAGCTAAATTGTCCCTTAATTGGACAAAAAAAGAATTGGGTGCACTAGGTTTGCGCAGGCAGCAGAGCGGACCCCCGAGGCCAGCCACAGGTGCACCACAATGCCACAAGGTGAGGGGGAGGCATGCCGGCCACGGCAAAGACACAGCATGAGTGAGGCAGGCTGTCTTGAAGACCCTAGGTGAGTGAGACTGGGATAGTATGAGGGGTGGGGGGGGTGGGGGTGGGGACAGGGTTAATGTGTGTGGAGAGGTGTGTGTTGGTTTGGATGCAGATTTGCAAGGCGGGAGAATTTGTGAAAGCGGAATGGGCAGGAGGAGAGTAGAGTGAGTGTTGTTTGAAATCCATGATCAGAATCACAGCTTCATAGTTGGAAGATGAATCCCATTTTTGCAGAGTTTGTAACTGCTAAAAATGTGGGATTGTCTGTGCAAATGCTTGCTCTTTCAGACACTTTAACTGCCTAAAATAAAAACAAGTGTTTTTGGAAATATGAAGCAACACTATCAATCTGGCAGTCAAAAATGCAGAAAATTAAAGGCAAGGCAAGAGGTTGAAACCAGGCAAAAATTCAGTTTGCCATTTTACTTTAAAACATTTTTAATTATTGAACAGTGCACAAGTTGAACATTCATCCTCACCCAAAAATATGGGTGAATTATCTAATGACTTAAACTTGTTGATACATGCATAGATACATAGAAGATAGGAGCAGGAGGAGGCCTTTTGCCCTTCGCGCCTGCTCCGCTATTTATCACGATAATGGCTGATCATCCAACTTTTGTTTTTAAATTTAGAGTATCCAATTATTTATATTTTTCCAATTAAGGGGCAATTTAGCATGGCCAAACCACCTACCTCGCACATCTTTGGGTTGTGGGGGTGAAACCCATGCAGACATGTGGAGAATGTGTGTGGTGAATTATATACCTCATAATTCACACTGTATTGCCTGACATGTATTGTGTCCTTGTGGGCTCTGTATGTGAGCTGTTGCGCGGCACTGCCCATAGGGGGAGATGAGGAGTTTGTACTGGGCTCCACCCTTGGCTCTGCCCCTGGCTCCACCCATGGCTCCTCCCACTAACCGGAAGTATAAAGCACTGCAGCCGTAAGCCTGCTCTCAGTTCCTCTGGTCGCAGGCTGGCTTAGTTGTAGGACTATTAAAACCACAGTTTACTTCCAATCACGTGTCTTGTGAATTGATGGTGTCATCAATGTGCAAACTCCACATGGATAGTGTCCCAAAGATGTAAATTATTCAGAAGAATTGATTCTACCTTATTGGCTCAGTTTGAAAACTAACGTTTTTGTTGGAGGCATGTTTATGCCACAAACTGCTGCCTTCTTTGGGACTATCTCTAAGAGGACATGATTGTCAAATTGAAGAGTTGATTTTTTTAGCTAGCCTAACTATCTCAGTGAATTTGATGAACTTCTCAAAGAGCATTTGAAAAGTTAGCAATATAGTGGCTCAGGAAAGACGAAGGGCGGAATTCTCCGCTCCCGCGCGGCATTGGGAAGGCCGTCGTGAACTCGGCCGAGTTTCACGACGGCCTCGGAGGCCGCTCCTCACACCCTATTCACACACCCCCCCCCCCCCCCAGGGGGCTAGGAGTGGCACTCCGTAAATCTCAGCACGCTGAGAATGACGCGGCGCCTAAGTGACATCAGCCGCGCATGCGCAGGTTGGCCGGCTCCAACCCGCGCATGCGCGGTTGCCATCTTCCCCTCCGCTGCCCCGCAAGACGTGGTGGCTTGATCTTGTGGGGTGGTGGAGGGGAAAGAGTGCGTCTCTTGGAGACGCCGGCCCGAAGATCGGTGGGCACCAGTCCCCTCCCGAGCACGGCCGTGGTGCTCACTCCCCTCTCCGCCCCCCACAAGCCACAAACGAAACTTTGGCGCCATGTTCACGACGGCAGCGACCAGGTGTGGTTGCCGCCAGCGTGAACCGGTCGGGAACGTCAGGCCACTCGGCCCATCCGGGCCGGAGAATCGCCGGTCGCCGTGAAAAACGGCGAGTGCTGATTCTCCGAGCGGGGGGGGGGGGGGGGGGGGGTGGGAGAATCGCGGGGTGTGCCAGTGCCGCGTGTCATGAGTCGCCCGGCCCTCCCGCGATTCTCCCACCCGGCGTGGGGAGTAGAGAATCGCGCCCCAACTTTCTATCGCGCAGGACCTACAATGACTTCATCACTATAATGGCAGAGCGGCTCAGAAACCAATTCACTAATGAAGTGAAAGGTGCCAAGTGTTATTCCATGATAGTTGATTCAACACCAAATGTGAGTCATGTGGATAAATTAACATAAATTTTCAGATATATGATCAGTGATGGTGAAGATGTAGAACAATTTACTTGTTTTGTCCAGTTAAGGTCCCCTACTTCTAAGTGTCTGGAGACAACTGTTTTATAACATACTGTGCAGGAGGCCATTCGGCCCATCAAGTCTGCACCGACCCACTTAAGCCCTCACTTCCACCCTATCCCCGTAACCCAATAATCCCTCCTACCCTTTTTGGACACTAAGGGCAATTTAGCATGGCCAATCCACCTAATCTGCACGTCTTTGGACTGTGGGAGGAAACCGAACCCCCCTAAGAAACCCATGCAGACACAGGGAGAACGTGCAAACTCCGCACGGACAGTGACCCAGCGGGGAATTGAACCTGGGACCCTGGCACTGTGAAGCCACATTGCTAACCACTATGCTACCGTGATTTGGAAATCATTGCCAATTTAAGTTTGGACACCGCCTGTGGCAGATGTTGGCTACCCATGGCCTTCCCAAAGTAATAGTGTCTGGCAATGGCACTCCGTTCACTGGAGACAAGTTTAAGCACTCTCTCCGAACAAATGGTATTCGCCTTTTGAAAACAGCTCCCTATATCCCACCTCAAAAGGGTTGGTGGAGAGAGCTGTGCAGATGTTCAAGACAGCCATGAAGAAGCAATCGAGCAGATCACTATGCCTCAGGTTGGCCAACTTTCTTCGATCTTATAATATGACTCCCATGCTACCATAGGCATCCCACTAGCGTAATTACTTTTGGGCCGTCGTCTCCTGACCCAATTGGACTTTTTCCTGAATTTGGTGGGGAGGGTGGAGGCACAGCAGGCCTCCCAGAGGAAACAGCATGTATCAGACAAAGGGGACAACTCATTACAAGTGGGCAACCAGGAACTTTGCCTCAGGCCCACTCTGGTTACCAGGCAAAATTGTATCAAAGTCAGGCCCAGTCTCAGGTGGGTTTGAATGGCAGGACAGTGTCGAAACATGTTTATCACATTAGAATTCGAAAGCGGACCACAACCCCAATCTCGGAAAAATTGGAACCAGCAGCGGCAGCACAGTGGCACAGTGAGTAGCACTGCTGCCTCACAGCGCCGAGGTCCCAGGTTCGATCCCGGCTCTGGGTCACTATCTGTGTCGGGTTTGCACATTCTCCCCGTGTTTGCATGGGTTCCCCCCCCCCCCCCCCCCCCCCCCCCCACCAACAACCCAAAGATGTGCAGGCTAGGTGTATTAACCATGCTAAATTGCCCTTAAGGGAAAAAATGAATTGGGTACTCTAAATTTAATTTTTAAAAATAACAGTTCATCACAAAGTTAATCAGTTGGGGGATGTTCTGAGTCTTGTAGACTGCCTTAGTCCACCAACTAGCTTCTTCCAACTTTGGGGACAGCACTGTCATTGTGAAAGGATGTCAATGAGATTCAACCACCACCAAAGGATTATTCCCTTTTCCAGCTCCCTCCTGGGTCTTCAACAGGGCCTCCTCAGAACTCCTAGATTCCCTCTGTTCTGGCTCCACTACAAGAGCATTGGTGCTTTGACAAAGGGTCATCTGGACTCAACGTTAGCTCTTTTCTCTCCCTACAGATGCTGCCAGACCTGCTGAGATTTTCCAGAATTTTCTCTTTGGGTGCGACCTGTCTGCTGGTTCCAATTGTTGGGATCTGGGCTGCAGGGCTAACCCACTGTGCCACCATGATGAACTGTTATGGACTCTCTCCCCTTGCGTTTCTCAGTCTTCTTATTGTATATAGTTACTGTATATAAGCTGTTCTGTAATTATATTATTGAGAGACTGAGGGAGGGGGGGATGTGGTAGCATGGCCCCTTTAAGGGGTGAGTCCTCATGGTCCACATCACCAGTTGAGAGCCTATCACGTGGGTGCACATAAACCTCGACCAATGGGAAAAAAGCATGGGACCCTGGGAGCGGGGTCCTGGGCAGAGGGGACCCTAGAGCCTGAGAGTGTAGACCTATTGGGTCACTCTGTGCCTTTGCTTGTTACCAATAAACCCTTGTTCTGTTATACTAGAAGTCTCCCTAGTATTGCCTTGAGCTACCACAGCCACAATCAGATGAGTCATAGTCTTATTGGATGGGAGTGCAGGCTGAAGGAGCCAAATGGCCAACTCCGAATTTGTATGTTCATATGAAAGGACAGTTGTACTTAAATATGTCACCATGAGTGGATCAAATATTTACCTCACTATCCTCAGGTATAGGGATAGAAATTGCAGAAGCATTGGCCACAATCTTCCAATCCCCCTCCTTAGATACAGGAATAGTGCCAGAGGATTGGAGAATTGCAAATGTTACATCCTTGTTAAAAAACATGGAAGGGTAAATTCAGCAATGGCAGATCAGTTAATTTAACAGTGGTGGTTGAAAGGCATTTAGAAACAATAATTAGAGTCAGAAGTGACAAGCCACTTGGACTTGGACGAAGGTGGAATAATTAAGGAAAATCAGCAGAGATTTGTATTTATCTAAGATGAATAGAGTTTTTGATCGAGCAATAAAAGTTGAGGTGTGTATTGACTTCCAAAAATATTTAATGAAGTGCCACATAACAGGTTTGTCAGGAAACTTAAAATCCATGAAACAAAAGGGCAACGGCCACATAGATACAAAGTTGGCTTTCGCTGAGTAACAGGAAACAGAGTAGTGACGTAAGGTTGTTTTTCAGACTGGAAGTATATAGTGGGATTTCCTGTGGGTGGGTATTACCCACTAGTTTTCTTGATCAACATTAATGACATTGATTTGCGTGTGCAAGACACAATTTCAAATTTTCTAAAACAAAACTTGGAAGTATTGTAAAGTCTGGGGAGGATAATGATACACTTAAAGAGGACATTAACAGGCCTGACACATATCAGATGAAAATCAATGCCGGAAGTATTAAAAGTTATAGGGTGCGATCTAACCAAATTGCAACAGAGTCACGTGACAAGTGCATTTAACCGGGTGTTTCCTGGATCCGTGATCTAATCAAATTGCAACATAGTCCCGTGACAAGTGTATTTAGCCGGGTGTTTCCTTGATCTCTCGACCCACCCCCCGACATGACCCCCGTAACCCCCCCGAAGCCCGGTCAGCTATAAGGGGATCTGCAGCCCCCACCCCACCTCACACAGGAAGGGCACCCCGGGCCCAATCATCACCATCGGAGAAATGCCAGCCTAGCACCCTGACAATAGCCCTTCCAGCAGACTGTGCCACCTGGGCACTTTGGCAGTGCCAGGCTGGCACCCATTTGTGGGGACCAACACTGAACAGCACTCGCCCAAGTTCCCCATGGCGAAGGGGTGAAATCCCAGAACCTCGGTAGATCAGGCGAGTGCATATTAGAGTGGACTAGCTGTCTCGCTCAAAAATGCAGTTTTGCCAACTGTGATCCCACCACAATGGGCAGGATTCAGATGCAACATCGCATGAGATCTGACATGATCTCACCAGGCGTGGCAGATCCTGCAAGAGCAATCTACCAGCATCTGCCAGTCATGCCACACCTCCGTTCATCGCACCCACACATTTTTGAATGAGGGGCAGCTACGAGTACAATTCTAAAGGTGTGGGAGTTGGAGGATCTTAGGATGTATGTGCACAAATCATTGAAGGTGGCAGGACAGGTGGAGAAAAATGTTTAATATGGCACATGTGTATAAATAGGGTCAGGAGTACAAAAGCAAGGAATCAGTGGTGAGCCTGTACTTGAGTAATGTGCCAAATTCAGGGCAGCACACAAAAGAGGGTGCAGAAAAGATGTTCAACAAAGGTTGCAGTTCTGTTGGAAAAAGCTGTGGGTGGGGGGTGGAATGGTGCTGCTCGCCTTCGAAGAGGTTAGAAGATTTCATAGAGGTGTTCAAAATAATGAGGGAATGGGACGTAGTAAAAAAATTGTTCTTATCTGAAGAGTTTTTTTTAAATTTAGAGTACCCAATTATTTTTTCCAATTAAGGGGCAATTTAGCGTGGCCAATCCACCTATCCTGCACATCTTTGGGTTGTGGAGGTGCAACCCACGCAGACACGGGGAAAATGTGCAAACTCCACACGAACAGTGATCCAGGGCCGGGCCGGGATTCAAACCGGGTCCTCAGCGCCATAGGCAGCAATGCTAACCACTGTGCCACCCCACTTATCTGAAGAGTTGAGAACCACGACATATGGGAGGAATGGCAGAAGTGGTTAGCACTATTGCTTCACAGCTCCAGGATAAATTCCCACTTGGGTCACTGTCTGTGGAGTCTGCATGCTCTTCCTGTATCTGTATGGGTTTCCTCCAAGTCCTGAAAGATATGCTTGGTGAATTGGACATTCGGAATTCACCTGGAATATGGCCACCAAGGCATTGTCACAATAACTTAATTGCAGTGTTATGGTAAGACTACTTGATGTGCAGGGTAGGTGGATTGGCTATGCTAAATTGCCCCTGAATTGGAAAAAAAAATAAAGTGGGCACTAAGACTACTTTTGACAATAATAACGATTATCACTCAAGGTGAATGGCAAAAATACTGAGGTCAACCTGGAATGCACGGAGTTTGATGGAGGCACGTTCAATTGTGGCTTTCAAAATGGAAGAGGATAATAATCCGAATTTAAAAAAAAATTGTGCAGAGCTATAGGGGAAAAATTCAGGACTCTGAAGAACCAGCACAGACTCGGGCCGAATATCGTCCTTGCTTTTACTGTTGCGTGATCAGTTGCCTCTCAGGCTGTTTCTATGTCTTTCACAAAAGGGGCGCCCTTCAGACAATGAAGGATGTAGGTACTGGAGGTTACACACCAGCGATCAGTACCCAAACCGATTTATTGACCAGAACCCCCGCTTTTAAAAAAAATATCCTGGGATTGTCATTTTTCCTGGAGTGGACAGTCTTCGGTTTGATATATCATCCCCATGGAAACCCTCCACCCCAACATTCCCTCTTTGCATGGCGTTTTTTTAAAAAAAGCTCCTCCTGCCCGCAGAATCCTTGCAGCCGCGGGAGGTTTTTCCATGGCAGGTTGCGCCTGATATTTGAGCCTTTCAGCCCCAGGTGGGTGGGAGGCGGAGTGCTAACTAACCTTTCCTGTAAACAATGTGTGGATGTTGGTGAGGGAATCAGGTTACATCCTTATTACTTTTACCCATTTCCATCAGAGAAAAATCACCCAAAAGTAACAACGAGAGGATGAAACAAAACAATTTTTCTGTATATCTTGCATTAAGGGTTCATCATTTAGTCTCTGGGTAACGCTCCCGCCTAAATAGACCCACACCAAGTTCTGACTTCCAACTACCAGATAAGAGGCTGTCATGTGACATTTTAACCTAACAATTAACTAGTCAGAAGTAGGAGTACTGGATTTCTAATGCCATGGCAACGACAGTCTTGCCGTTCCCGAAACACAGGAGTTATTAAACTTCAAGTTACAAACCACCAGGTGATAACACTGCTTTAGAGAAACAATTAGGTTTATTGATTACGCGCGAAAGAAAATACAGCAATAACAATGTTTAAAATACAGTGTTTTAAAATACAAAAAAAATGAAACTTTATTATATAAAAAGATCGGCTTGTTAATGCCGGATGGAATCATTGTTAACACCAAATAGCAGCAAAATGTCCTATTTCCGTGTTACATTCACAACACAATCCTCACAAAACTTTACCTGAAGCAACATGGGTGTTTTTAAATTAGAAAACCCAAAGTAGTTTTCCTATTTTAACAGTAAAATATCGATATTCAGGATAACATTCCGCTAAACTTTAGAATAAGTTTTCATTCAACGGAATAAACCCGTTTGAAACGCACGACAGCTTTTTAAAAATCAATGATGTATCGCCATGCTCGAAAGAGCGCCTCAGTCCGAAATGCGCCTGACAAACTAAAAATAAAGTCACTCCCCCTCCCCCCCCTGCCGCCAAAAAACGTCCACCGGAATTTCAGTTTACACATAGTTCTTGCTTGCAGCTGTAGATCTCGCCGCGGAATACTTTGCAGAGTAGTTATTTTCATCTTTAGGAGGGCAGGAACAGCAGAGCAGAGCCCCTCCGAGGATCAGCAGACCCGAGGTGCCCCAACCGATGTACAAAGAAGCTCCAAGTTCTCTCCTCTGGGCGTCCGTCACCAGCGGGTTGTAGAAATCCTTGATGATGGTGTTTGCTGACCAGGACACTGGGATCAGGGTCAAAACTCCAGCCAGGATGAAGATAATTCCTGATACGATTGTGACTTTGGCTTTGGTCGCCTCATCTTCTATACAGTTGGTGCATTTACCTCCAACAATGGAGCTGAGGATGCCCAGGATCCCCACCACGATGGCAATAACGGTTAGAGCTCTGGAAGCCTGCAGATCTTGGGAGAGGGCTAACAGGGAGTCGTACACCTTACATTGCATCTGCCCAGTGCTCTGAACGATGCAGTTCATCCAGAGACCTTCCCAAATGATCTGCGCCACCACGATGTTGTTTCCGATGAAAGCGGTCACTCTCCACATGGGCAGGACGCAGGTTATGATGGCGCCCAGCCAGCCGAATACACTCAGGGCGATGCCCAGAATCTGGAGTCCCATTGATGCCATTCTCAGTTACTGTTCAGCAAACTGCAGGAGATAACCGTTGAAGTCGATGTCTTGGTGAGGAGTGAGTGCTGAGCGACAAACACAACGGTACTTATTCAATGCTTAGGGGCGGGGAGTATCGATTCAACATTGACTGCTCCTCCCCTAATTACCTCAAAACTACAAGCACGGGTTTCGGCTCCGTTTTCATTGTCTATTCCCATTGGTTTACGAGACGTGCGTCAGGTTTATTTGAAGAGATGGCAGAAGATATTTTCCAAATCATTGAGGTGACATGATGAAGTGAGGAATAGTCATGAGCAGATTGCGTCATGTAATGTATCACTATTTAGTGGGACGTCCAGCTTGCCATCCATTAAGTTTGCTGTTTTTAGTATATCCTAATCCCAGTTTCTGTGGCTTGATATTCATACCAGTTACACCCTCGACAGATACACCGGAAGCTCCAAGGAACAATCATCGATTTAAAATGCAAAACCTAACACCAAATGCTGTGTTTCCACAGCAAAAATTAAAAACATGTTGGAAATCGTGTAAGTCAAGATCTATCAAGAGAAGCGATTGAAAATATGAGGCGTTACCTATTAAATTTGCAGTTTTCTATTTTTTTCAACAAATAAAAACTACTTTCATCCAATTTTTGGACCCAATTTCAACAAAATATATATTTAGACACGAGCGCTTCAAAACTGCTCGTTCAGTGCAGTTTATTATCTCAGAGATTAGGGCGAATTCATGGAAGATGAACACTAGTCCAGCTGCAGCCCATTTTACACACCGTCCCATTTTCACATCGACTGAAACACATATAAACTGGAAAAAGAATAACAGATTCACTGTCATTCGCATTAAAATGAAAATTCACCTCAAGAAAACAGAGCTTACCTGTCTTGGATTGTGCGGGGGGGGGGGGGGGGGGGGGGAGAATCCATGAAAGAACGGAAGGAACAGCAGAAAATCCACAAAAATATAAATGAGCCGGCTATTTTCTTTTGTACGGTGTTACAGTGCATACATTGGCTGTAGCGACTGCACTTCAAAAATAATGCAGTGAAGTTTTTGGAGATGTGAACGATACTATTTGGAGATGTAAACGATACTATTAAACTTAAACAAAATCTCCACATTTTACGCTGTACACTGGCTTATTCTTGTCTATAGGAACATAGGATTAGAGAAAAGATGATCAAGGTCCATCTGGTTTACCTCATACGATCCTAATAGTCACATGATGCAACAATACAGGAGAAAATGACTGATCATAGCAATCAATTTGTAACGGAGTCAGCATTCTCTGAGGAATTCTAGTGGAGGAGAGTGTGGAGAACCAGTGCAAAGTCACCTTTCTGGAGTGAGCCTTGAGCCCTTATCATACTGGTCGGACAAAAATATATCTTTGCTGACAATGATTGGTACCACTCTCAGAACCATGTTAATTACTCTGTTCTGATTTTACACACCTGCCATTAGTATAAAACTACATTTGCAACTTTCTGCTCCAGACCTTTTCCTGATGCTCCAGGGAATAGCTATACATGAGTGCAGGGTGCAAAGTCAAATCAGATATCTGAGTCCACATAGAAGTTTAATCTCCCTGAAAATCAATCCCAAATCCTCTAGTGAGAACCTGCCCCTGTCTCTCATGAATTGGAAGAGACAGAAGAAAGTAAGAAGAAATACTTGAATTAATTGGCATGTGGTGACTAGGGTCTTTTCACAGTAACTTAATTTGAAGCCTACTTGTGACAATAAGCGATTTTCATTTTTTTCAAATTCAGGATGTCCCAAAGCATTTTAAAGCCAAGTGATTATCTTAAAAGTGTAATCTAGCAATGTACAAAATACAGCAGCCAATTTACATACAGCACATTTTCACAAACAACTATGAGTCAATAACCAAGACATCTATGTTTGTCCACCACACCCTCTGATGTTGTGTGTTGCATTCATTCTGCCTTCTGACATTAGTCTGCACTGTACCTACACTGTGTTCTACTTTTATTTAGGCATTGTACCCACTGTGTCCTCTAACTGTCATTATGTGATCTGCCCATTTATTTTCCAGTTGTTATTCTATACTTTTACACACACACATATCTTGCCCAAATAGTCAAATGTAAATTCTCAAGTAAATTCTCTGGGCTGTACATGGTTAAGCTCCGTGTGAATCTGAAAATTTACTGAATGGTAGGTGGGGTAGAGGCAAAGTTAATTAACTCAGTGTTTGGGTCTATTTGTGCTTCAGGCAGTCACCATACTGCATAATAGCACTGAAGCTAAAGTCTTAACCCTTTATTTAATTGAGCCACACCTGAGTAGCTGTTACCTGCAAACTAGAAAAGGTAGAATAAATTCATGGCAACTTCGTGCTGGAACAACAACACATGAATACTACAACCTCAACACATTTTTTAGTTTATAGGGGAGATGTTTGTTCTTCTGTCAGTAAGCATATCAACACTCACTGTCAAAGATGACAAATGTATAATAACAATTTGGATAAGGTACTGGGGAGTAACCAGCCTGTATATCCCCCAGGCTATGTTCCCAGAAACACCCTCTGAAGGGAAGAGGAAACAAACAACATTAACGAGAAAATAAAAGCTTAACACCAAGGGAATGCAGAATTTGGCAAGGTGGTCAACAATCTGAGTTGATACTAAAGGTAATCTGTAATAATATATGGATATCTGCTCTTATGTGCATCTGTGTTTTTGTGATTCAATAACTCCATCACTGTCAAAGACACAGAAATTTCCATTAATGTTAAAAAAAGATTGAAATAATTTAGGAACAGTATGGAATAAGAACCAGTCCCATAAACAATATTATAAACTATGTTATCATGGACCATACTCAAAGCCCAAACTCCTGAGGGACAACTGGTGACATGTAAATCTCCAAAGGGTGGAATACTGCAATTTCACGAACGTGTCAACACACCTATGTAAAATTCCTCTGCTGTTTTAATATAGGGATTAACCTGTTTAAAAGAGCTATGATCAAACACCCTTAGACTGTCGAGCGATGTTAAGCTACTCTTTTGAGCCAATTATTGAAACTTTAACTTGTGTAAAGAAGTTGTCATCAAGAATAGTCCCATCCATGGAACCATCCAGAGAGCAGGTCTATGCCTCCCTGCTATGTTTCTCACTGCATCAAGTAACATTTTCTGCAGAACTCTATCAAAAAACAAATGTTATGCTTTTTATTATGTTTGCCTTTTTGGTTTCTGTATTTCTGACTATTTTCATAGTTGTGCCCTCTGTGTCCCAAAGATTATTGTTAGTTGCTCTGATACCTAAATCAAATTTATAATGTGCCCAGGAAATGACCAGTTTTATTTACAATTTCTATACAATTACTTTATGGATTCTCCTATCTCAGAAGGATTTTGGCTTAGGTTCAAACCACTGAAACAAAATTAGACAGTAAAAGAACTGATGAATAATAGCAACAATACACCCTTTTTAATCAGTGCAGCTAATTTTGTTAGTTTCTCACGTAGTAAAAAAAGAATAAATAGTTATTAACTGCTGCCCTAAGGTAATATAAAAGTAATGTTCTCACATGTGGTTCTTTCTTTTCTTGCACCAGATTACTTATTAATTAACTGTCTTTGTTTCAGGCTGTTTTGATACTGTAGGAAGGTGGAACATAGACTGCAAGGGTTTAGATAGGGATAATGGGAGGGATGGCTATTGGCTGGGCGGCAATGACATGCTCAAGGACCTCAGAGAAGAAAGGGGGGTTGGAGGTGGGACAATGATTGGCGAATCAGCTGAATAGACAATCTTAATCGTAGTGATAAAGACGTCTATGAACATTTTGTACTTGTTCTCGGACGTGAGAGTGAATGGGACAGAGGAGCATATAGTTAATAACAGGGAAACGAAGCTGGGTAATCTTTGTGTTGCAGAGTGATCCTGGAATAATGAGCAGTTTTGAAGAGATGAGCAGAGCCCAATCAAACTTGATGCAATTCAGGCAGATCTGGTGATCCACGGCTAAACCAGTTCTCTGTCAGAGATGTTCAAGTTCGCACCTGTTGAGGGAGCAAAGATTTTTTTTTTAAATTTAGAGTACCCAATTATTTTTATCCAATTAAGGGGCAAATTAGCCTGGCCAATCCACCTAACCTGCACATCTCTGGGTTGTGGGGGCTAAACCCATGCAAACACGGAGACAATGTGCAAATTTCACACGGACAATGATCCAGAGCCGGGATCAAACCTGGGACCTCGGCGCCTTGAGGGAGCTGTGCTATCCACTGAGCGACCGTGCTGCCCTAAAGGAACAAAGATAAGGGGCAAAATTCTCCCGTACCCTGCGGGGCGGAGGGTCCCAGCCTAGCGGAGTGGCGCCAACCATTCCGGCGTCAGGCCTCCCCAAACTTGCGGAATTCTCCGCTTCTTTAGGGGCTAGGCCTGCGCCGGAGTTGCTCCCGCTCCGCCAACTGCCGCCAAAATTGGCGCCAACGGCCTTTGGTGCTACGCTGATCGGTGTCGGGGCTGACCAAAAGGCCTTCGCCGGTCGGCGTGAGTCCGCGCATGCGCTGGAGCGTCAGCGGCCGCTGACGTCACCACCGGCGCATGCACGGTGGAAGGGGTCTCTTCCGCCTCCGCCATGGTGGAGGCCATGGCGGCGGCGCAAGAAAAAGAGTGCCCCACCGGCACTGGCCCGCCCGCCGATCGGTGGGCCCTGATCGCGGGCCAGGCCACCATGGGGGCACCCCCCCGGTGTCCGATTGCCCCCACCAGGACCCCGGGGGCCCACTCACGCTACCAATCCCGCCGACACAGAGGTGGTTTAAACCACATCGGCGGGAGAGGCCTGACAGCGGTGGTAATTTGGCCCATCACGGGCCGGAGAATCGCCGCGGGGGGGCACGCCGATCGGCAGGGCACGATTCCCGCTCCCGCCGATTCTTGGGTGACGGAGAATTCCAGCCACAGCGGGGGCGGGATTTACGCCGGCCCCGGGCGATTCTCCGACCCCGCGGGGGGGTCGGAGAATTCCGCCCAAGGTTGGCAAAGGGGGCAAGGACATTGAATGTGGACGGGAGAGAGTGAAAGAGCAATTAAACAGCTGCAGATATTTTGTGGTAAATGGAACACCTAAGACTAGACATTCAGCAGCTTGAAAATTTTGTAAAACCTGTGGTCAACACAGAAGGAAAGGAGATTGGAACGGGAAAGGGAGTGAGTGGTGAGTGAGAGTGCTGCCTGATTAAGATGGTGAATTAGAGAAGTCATGTGAGTTGACATGGATGAGTACTATGAATATAGGTAGGAAAGTTTAAAGGAGGGCAGGAGAGAAGTGAAATCTGAGGTGAGATGACAATATATCTTGAGATGGAGGTTGAAATCATTAAGAGTGAGGAGTCACTTGAACAGAAGTTGAAAAAGGAAATGGTAGGAGGAAAACCCACAGTGATAATTAGTGATAAGGTAAATAGTTCTCTGTGTCTGTTTAAGCTGAATAGGTGCTGGAGTGGCCTGGCCAGGTTAGAAGGCTTCAGTAAAAGGCAAACTGTCAACTCCATGAGTCAAGATTTTGTTAAAGCCATGATGTCACTGTGATCATCCACAATAAGTTTTGTTTGTGAGTGAATGAACATTCTGGAGGGAAATTGCAGAGTGGCAATGGTTATTGAGTCTGGGAGGCCAGAGTTGGGTGGGTTGAGCAGGATATCAAGGAAGTTGGGATGATTAGACTCCATTAGTGACAAGAGAGGAGAAAATATTGCTGCTGATAGTGGGGCAAATACAGGTGCCCAAATGATCTCTTTGCAGAATGACAAGAGTCACAGAGAGCAGCTTTTTTCTCATCCAAAGGTGATTCAAGCCCAAATGGGGGCAGCTGGAGAACAAGATGGTTGGGAAATCGTGAAGGATTAGCATTGGAGATTAGAGAATGGGAAAATTACCTGGAAGTTTAGACATGAAAAGTGGCATGACTGGGTGGCCAGATAGGAACAGAAGAAAGGTCAAAGGTAGATTAAAAATGGAGTTATCAGTAACGGACTCAGTTCTAAAATGGGACCTTTAATGCACATACAAATGGTTACTGAAGAAAGTCAAGTTCCATAGACAGGACAAAGATTAGGATGGATATGTCCTGGTTTTAAACAGAAGATTTAAACTAGATGCAGAGTTCTTGAAGGGTTGTAGGTATCAAGCAGGGTATGGATATACGGGGATCCAGGTCTTTAAAGCAGAATAGTCCAGAGAAAAAGAAAAATCTCAAAGTGAAACAGGCTCCACAACTCCAGGAGTATATCAGTAAAACAATGCAGGTCAACAATGTCATTCATCTCTCCTGGCTTTCTTCTCTCACAGCATTATTTTTTTTTAACAGACAATTTTATTGAGGTATTTTTGGCATTGTAAACAGTATCAATATACATTAGTGCGCAGATACCAATTACAAAAAACATAGTGCAAATAACAGTACCACTCTCGCAGATAGACCCGCCTATTCTTCCCCCCTACTCTACACTATTCTACCCCGCCCCCGCTGACGATCAGTTCCCCGCGAAGAAGTCGATGAATGGTTGCCACCTCCGGGCGAACCCCGATAGTGATCCTCGTAAGGCGAACTTGATTTTTTCCAAGCCGAGAAAGCTTGCCATGTCCGACAGCCATACTTCGGTCTTTGGGGGCTTTGAGTCCCTCCAGGCCAACAGTATTCGTCGCCGGGCTATCAGGGAAGCAAAGGCCACAACGTCAGCCTCTATCCCGTCCTGTACTCCCGGGACTTCCGACACCCCAAAAATCGCCACCTCTGGACTCATCGCCACCCTTGTTTTCAGTATCCAGGATATGATGTCCGCAAATCCCTGCCAGTATCCCCTGAGTTTTGGACACGCCCAGAACATGTGGACATGGTTCGCTGGTCCTCCCCCACATCTAGCACACTTGTCCTCCAGCCCAAAAAATTTGCTCATCCGGGCCACCGTCATGTGGGCCCGGTGAACCACCTTGAACTGAATCAGATCGAGCCTGGCACATGTTGCAGTTCCATTTACCCTCCTCAGAGCGTCTGCCCATACGCCTCCCTCCAACTCCCCACCAAGCTCCTCCTCCCACTTAAGTTTCAGTTCCTCGGTCCCAGTGTCCTCCGCTCCCATAAGTTCCTTATAAATATCTGAGATTCTCCCCTCTCCTATCTCACCCCTGGAAATTACCCTGTCCTGGATCCCCCTCGGTGGAAGGCGTGGAAAGGACAGGACCTGTCTACGTACGAAATCCCGCACCTGCAAGTACCGAAAGTCATTCCCCTCGCCAGCCCGAACTTCTCCTCCAGCGCCCTCATGTTCGCGAAGCTCCCGTCCAGGAACATGTCGCCCATCCTTCCCACCCCCGCCCTCCGCCACGCTCGAAACCCGCCATCCATCTTCCCCAGGACAAATCGGTGGTTGTCACATATTGGGGCTCACACCGACGCTCCCACTTCCCCCACATGCTTCCTCCATTGGCCCCAAATCCGCAAAGCCGCCACTACTATAGGGCTGGTGGAGTACCTGGCCGGCGGGAGCGGCAGGGGTACCATGACCAGTGCTGCCAAGCTGGTGTCCCTGCACAAAGCAGCCTACACCCGCTCCCAAACCGACCCCGTACCCACCATCCATTTCCTTATCATAGCTATGTTAGCCGCCCAGTAGTGGTTGCTGAGGTTCGGCAATGCCAGTCCCCCCTCGCTACGGTTCCGTTCCAGCATCCCCCTCTTTACCCGCGGGGACTTCCCCGCCCAAACAAATCCCAGGATGATTTTATTGATTCTTCTAAAGAAGGACCGCGGAATGAAAATAGGGAGACACTGAAAAATAAACAGGAATCTCAGGAGGATCGTCATCTTCACCGTCTGTACTCTCCCCGCTAGTGACAGCGGGAGTGCATCCCACCTCCGAAACTCGCTCCCCATTTGCTCCACTAGCCTGGACAAGTTCAACCTATGCATCTTACCCCAGTCCCGCGCCACTTGTCTCCCTAAATACCTAAAACTTTCCCCAACCAGCCTGAATGGTAGCTCCCTCAGCCTATTCTCCTGACCCCTCGCCTGCACCACAAACATCTCGCTTTTTGCCGTGTTCAACTTGTAGCCCGAAAACCGGCCAAACTCCCCGAGGATTTCCATAATCCCATCCATCCCTGCCGCTGGATCTGACACATACAAAAGCAGGTCATCCGCATAGAGCGAGACCTTGTGTTCTATCCCACCCCCGACCATTCCCTTCCATCCCCTTGCCGCTCTCAGGGCAATTGCCAGCGGTTCTATGGCCAACGCAAACAGCAGTGGGGGCATCCCTGTCTTGTCCCGCGGTATAGTCTAAAATACTCAGATGTCGTCCTGTTCGTCCTTACACTAGCCTCCGGGAGCTGATATAGAAGTTTAACCCAGTCCACAAAGCCCTCTCCAAACCCAAAGCCTCCCAGCACCTCCCATAAATAGTCCCACTCCACCCGGTCTAAAGCCTTTTCGGCATCCATTGCCACCACTACCTCCACCTCTCTGCCCTACGGGGGCATCATAATCACATTGAGTAGCCTTCTTAGATTGGCTACTAGCTGCCTGCCCTTAACAAACCCCGTTTGGTCCTCCACAATCACGTCCGGTACGCAGTCTTCGATTCTGGATGCCAGGACCTTGGCCAGCAGTTTAGCGTCTACATTAATCAGGGAGATTGGCCTATAGGACCCACAGACCTCCGGATACTTATCCCGTTTTAATATCAGCGAGATGGTGACTTGCGACATCGTCGGGGGTATCACCCCATTGTCCCTCGCCTCATTAAACACCCTAACCAGCACCGGCCCCAGTATACCCGCAAACATTTTGTAGAACTCCACTGGATACCCATCCGGCCCCGGGGCTTTACCCGACTGCATGGCCTTCAGGCCCCCCCCCATTACATTTTCAGCTCTAATCGGGGCCCCCAGCCCCTCCACCACCCTCCTGCCCACCTTTGGGAAGGTCAGCCCATCTAAGAAGCGCCTCATTCTCTCCGGCCCCGTGGGGGGGGTTCCAAGGTATACAGCTTGCTGTAGAAGTCCCTGAATACCCTGTTCAGTCTCCAACCCGGTTCCCTTCCCTGTCCGATGCCATCCCTATCTCCCTGGCCGCCTCCCTCTTCCTATGTTGCTGTGCAAGCATTCTGCTGGCTTTCTCCCCATGCTCATACACTGTGCCTCTTGCCTTTCTGAGCTGCTCTACGGCCTTCCCAGTGGATAGCGCCCCAGCTCCGCCTGCAGTCTCCACCGTTCCCTAAGTAGCTCTGCCCTGAGTGAGTCTGCATATTCCCTATCCGTCCGTGTCATCTCCTGCACCAGTCTGTCCAGCTCTGCCCTATCCGTTCTGTCCCTATGGGCTCGGATTGAGATCAGTTCCCCTCTCACCACCGTCTTCAGCGCCTCCCAGAGCACCGCTGCTGAGACTTCCCCTGTATCGTTGACCTGCAGGTAGTCCTGCATGCATTTCCCCACTCTCTCACACACCCTCTCCTCTGCCAACAATCCCACCTCTAACCTCCATTGTGGGCGCTGATAACTTTCTTTGCAGACCAGCAGGTCGACCCAATGTGGAGCATGGTCTGAAATAGTGATCGCCGAGTATTCTGTATCCCTCACCCCCTCCAAAAAGTCCCTACTCATAATAAACAAGTCAATACGAGAATAAACCTTGTGAACATATGAATAGAACGAGAACTCCTTCCCCTTCGGCCGCTGATTCTCCAGGGGTCTACCCCCCCCCCCCCCCCCCCCCCGGCATTTGTTCCATGAACCCTCTCAGTTCTCTTGCCATTGCCAGGACCCTGCCTGTTCTGGAGCACGACCGGTCCAGGTCGGGGTCAAGGACTGTATTAAAGTCCCCACCCATAATCAACGTGTGCGAATCCAAGTCGGGGATTTTCCCCAGCAGCCTTTTGATGAAATCTACATCATCCCAGTTTGGAGCGTAAACATTCACTAGGACCACCTTCACCCCCTCAAACTTACCCCGGACCATGAGAAATCTACATCAGCAACTGTGCTGTCCACCTCAAACTTAACCCATTTGTTAATCATGATCGTGACCCCTCTGGTCTTAGCGTCAAACCCCAAATGGAAGACCTGGCTAACCCAGCCCTTCCATAATCTAATCTGGTCCGCCACTTTCAAATGTGTCTCCTGCAGTAACATTACATCCACCTTCAGAGCCCGTAAGTGCGCGAACACACGTGTCCTCTTGACCGGCCCGTTGAATCCTCTAACATTCCAGGTGATCAGTCTGGTTGGAGGGCACCCTGCCCCCCCCCCCCCCCCCCCCACGCCGATCAGCCATCCCCCTTCTTGCGCCCACCCCCTGCCCATGTGCCGCACCTCCCCTGGTCCGCCTCTTGGCAGCTCCCACCCTCGACCCCTTCCCTGTTACCTGGTTCAGTTCCCTCCCTCGTCAGCAGATCATCTCCCCCCCCCCCCCCCCCCCCCCCCCCAGCAACCACCCCTTGTAACCTAACCCCTGCCATATACTGGCTGTATACACACCCCTCACCTCGCTCCCGTTGACAAGCTCAAAGCAGCTAGCTGGTGGCTCTCAACTCCAGTGCCACCATGTCTCACACCTATTGTCCCCCCGCTCACCTCCCCCCCCCGCCCATCAACACCACCTCCCCAGAACAGCCCTGTTCGAGCAATCGCCCTGGGACCGGGACAGAGAGAAAACAAACAAAGAACAAAGCAACATTCCCAGAAGAAGAAAAAAGGCAAAGAGAACCCGAACAGCCCCCCAGCACCCAACAACGTAAACTTTAACTATCACTTTGGCTTTAACTTTAAAACTCTCAAACAGGCAAACACAAACACAAGGACATCCCAATTTTAAATAAAAGAGCATGTCGAATGACATCGCTAACACGAAGGGCAATCTGTGAACAACTGCAGACATCCCTTAGTACACTCCAGCTTGGGTCCGTGGGTCCTCAGTTCTGCACCAGTCCATGCCCCTTAGCGAAGTCCATTGCTTCCTCCGGGTCGTCAAAATAATGTTGCTGTTCCCGGTATGTCACCCAAAGCCGCGCCGGGAAAAGTAGCCCAAACGTGACCTTTTTAAACAGAATCTCTTTAATTTGTCTGTAGGCTGCCCTCCTTCTGGCCACCTCCTGGCTCAGATCCTGGCCCACTGTAGAACCCGCTCCTTGTCCACAAACCTATGGAACCTGACCAGCATCGCCCCCCCCCCCCCCCCCCCCCCCCCGTGGCATGTTGTCCAGTGCTGCCATGGACCGTCCTTTCCGTGGTCCGTTCATCGGCCATCTTTCCTCCCACTTGAGCTTCCACACCACCTTTGTTCAGCCCCTTCTTTGCCTGTTTTCGCTCCCTTCTGCTCCTTAAGTCCATACAACTCTGTATGGATTCAGATCTAGAGTGCTATTGTTTTTCACTCCAGCATTCAAAAGTTCAAAAAAGTCGGGGAGAAAGGTCTTAAAGTCAGACCAGAGCGAGAGCCACCAAATGCGCGACTTACTCCCTCATAGCCGCCACCGGAAGTCCCCTCTCACAGCATTATTAGTGTCTGGAATTAGGAGCACAGCACGGTGGCGGTTGCGCAGTGGGTTATCACTGCTGCCTCATAGCGCCGAGGTCCCAGGTTCGATCCCGGCTCTGGGTTACTGTCCGTGGGGAATTTACACATTCTCCCCGTGTTTGCATGGGTTTCGCCCCCACAACCTAAAGATGTGCAGGGTAGGTGGATTGGCTACGCTAAATTGCCCCTTAATTGGCAAAAATGAATTGGGCGCTCTAAATTTAAAAACAAAAATAATGTCTGGAATTCTCTACCCCAGCAAGCAGTGCTGTGGTCCATTGAATATACTCAAGACTGAGTTGGATAGTTTATTGGTTGTCAAGGATTATGGAGGATGGGTGGCACCGTGGCGCATGGTTAGCACTGCTGCCTCACGGCACCGAGGACATGGGTTTGATCCCGGTCCCGGGTCACTGTCCGTGTGGAGTTTGCACATTCTCCGTTCTGGGGCCTCACGGTAGCATGGTGGTTAGCATCAATGCTTCACAGCTCCAGGGTCCCAGGTTCGATTCCCGGCTGCGTCACTGTCTGTGTGGAGTCTGCACGTCCTCCCTGTGTGTGCGTGGGTTTCCTCCGGGTGCTCCGGTTTCCTCCCACAGTCCAAAGATGTGCGGGTTAGGTGGATTGACCACGCTAAAATTGCCCGTAGTGTAAGGTTAATGGGGGGATTGTTGGGTTACGGGTATACGGGTTACGTGGGTTTAAGTAGGGTGATCATTGCTCGGCACAACATTGAGGGCTGAAGGGCCTGTTCTGTGCTGTACTGTTCTATGTTCTATGTTCTCCCCGTGTCTGTGTGGGTCTATGTCCACAAACCCAAAGTTATGCAGTGTAGGTAGATTAACTACGCTAAATTGCCCCTTAATTGGTAAAAAAGAATTAGGTGCTCTAAATTTTTTTTTTAAAGGATTATGGAGGACAATCAGGGAAGTCAAGTTCAGGGCACATCAGATAAGCCATGATCTTATTAAATGAGTGAGAAGGCTCAAGAGGCTGAATAGCCCACTCATGTTCTTATGTGTTTGTTTTCTAAATATTTATTTTGAGAAGAATCTTGAGATGTGCCTTTGAGTTAAAGGTGCTGTCGCCATGGTTCTTGTTGATTTTCTGCCTTTCATTATGATTTTTTTGTGCAGAAGGTGTGCACCAATACCACAAAGCTCTTGGGAAAGCTAGATCTGAGAGCTGTATGGAGCAGGTCCAGGATCAGGTTCAGCTTAGCATCAAGATGTAGAAAGTTACGATGGTCTGTATGTCTAGAGGAAGGGGATTGATCAGCCGTTATTTAGACCTTTATTCAGCCTTCAGGCATTCTGCAGAGGCTGTGTTACTTCACCAGTTTTGTTGTTTCACATACATTCCTTTATTTCACATGTATGTGCACATCAGAGTCAGGTTTGTCATAATTGCTTAATAGTCATGGTTACCACCTTGAAGTGTGTTTGTCTGCTATCATCTGTGCGCTTGCATCATAAAATTCAGGAATCTGCGTGGTTGTGAAGTTGTCATTGTCGAGCTATGAAAACTCCATTAATAAGGTATTGTGGTTGGGTGGGGTTGTTTCTGATCAAGAACTAAGTCATTGTTGTCTCTGGCTGTAAATTGTTTGCAGGTTAGGTAACTTTTGGTGTCTGAGAGTTTATGTATTGCAGAGCTCACTGGGGTAAATTAGTGGTTGGATTAATTGTGCATAGCATGCATCTGAATTTCCGCTTTGCATTGCTAATAGAAAGAATTCCTCCATCAGCATGGGCAGCACCGTAGCATAGTGGGTAGCACTGTTGCTTCACAGCTCCAGGGTCCCAGATTCGATTCCCAGCTTGGGTCACTGTCTGTGTGGAGTCAGCACGTTTTCCCTGTGTCTGCGTGGGTTTCCTCCGGGTGCTCCAATTTCCTCCTACAAGTCCCAAAAGATGTGTTGTTAGGTGAAATGGACATTCTCAACCAGCAGATCAGCTCTTTTCTTGAACACTGACTCTATCTTCAGCTGCTTCATCAATGACTGTCCCTGCACCATAAGGTCAAGTGGAGATGTTCACTCATGATTGTTGTGTTAAGTACCATTTGTGATTCCTCAGATACTGAAGAAGTCCATGTCCATATGTAACAGGATTTGGACAACATTCAAGTTTGACCTGATAAGTAGCAAGCAATATTCAGGCCACACAAGTGCCAGACAATGACCATCTCCAGCAAGAGAGAATCTAGACATTCAATGGCTGAATCCTCCACTATCAACATCCTGGGAGTTACCAGTGACCAGAAACTGAACTAGTCTAGGCATATAAATACTGTGGCTACAAGAGCAAGGGTGGAATTTCTGTCGTAACTCTCCTCCTGACTTCCCAAAATCAGTTCACCATCTACAAGGCATAAGTGAGAAGTATGATGGGATGCTCTGAACTTGCCTGGATGAGCGCAGCTCCAGTAAAGCTTAAGAAATGTGATATCATCCAGGACAAAGCAACCGCTTTGTTTTTAGCACCCCGTCCACCACCTTAAATATTCAATCCCTCCACAGAGGCAGCAGTTAGTACCATGCACCATATAAATGCCCTGCAAGCCTCCTTCAACAACATCTTCATAACCCACGCTATTTACCACCTCAGACAAGAGAAGCAGATGCATGGGAACATCACCATCTGGAAGTTACTTCTGTATCGTATCCTAACTTGAAACTACATCATTGCTCCTTCATTGTCATTGGGTCAAAAATCTGGAACAGTCTCAAAACTCGAGGATATACCTAAACTGTAGGGCGGCATTGGTTCAAGAAGGCAGCTCAGCACTACCTTTTCAAGGGCAATTCTCTGGAATGGGCAACAGATGATGACTAAATCCCATGAAAGATTTTTTAAAAGACATCCATGACCTTGTTGCCAAAGACATCACACCTTGCAGCACTGGTTGTCATTACCTGTTGGCTGCCAGTGTCACTGTGGTCTTCTGGCTCTTTCTAAGGATCCTCTTTGGACTTTAGTGGCATCTCGCAGGTGGTAACACACTACTCCATCTTGCAGATCACTTAAACTCTTTTCTGCCAGAAGCAGACAATGCAGCTATATCATGACAGATGCAGCTTTGCAGGGATAGGACAGGAGGGCTTTGGGTTACAGCACCATGACTGGATTCCCAAGTGCATAACATCATCGCTGGCACCCTGCGGCCATGAAGGCATCCAGTGACTGGCCAGTCAGATTCATCAGGAGGCTTCCTTTCCCTCAGTGTTCAACTGATCTGTGACAACAGGAAGAGCTTCCTCCATGTTTGTGTTCATGTTCTTGGCAGTTGCATGACTCCTTCGTCCACTGGCAGTCCAAGCATCCACAAATCTTCACTCCAACCCCAAAGTGTGAAGATGGATCCTGGGGGAACAAGAGAAATTCCTTGAAGAGATGGTTAATGACCCCTGAATGTGTGCCCCAGACAGAGACATAGGGGCAATTTGCTCAATGCCTCTTTCTTCAGCGGTACATCCCCGTGGGTTGAGTGTATGGTCTCTGATGTCTTCTCGGTCATAAACCTGAAACATTAGTGTTTCTCTCTCAGCAGAAGCCTGCCTTGCTAATTATATTCAGCATTTTCTGCTTACATTTCAGATTTTCAACATTTGCAGTATTTTGCTTCCTTAAAAACTGTTTTTTTCATCCTGATAGGAGGTTGAGAAATTTGAGACTCGTATTTCTGTGACGTCGCTGTGACCTCCTCTCTGGGCCGATCCCCTTCCCCCAGAGTCAGGTTGCTGGGGTTTAATGATAAAATTTATATTTCAAAGTTTCCCGTAAAGCTTTGTTACCTGTTTGCTTTCTTATTCTGTAATGACTCACTCAAGGGTGGCTGTTTCAAAGAAGTCAATAAATAACAATTTAGCAGTGGGTTGGAGCCTGAAATAGATGAAACCGGGACTGACAGAACCGGTCCAACAAGTCTGTGGCTGACAAAGAGACTCTCAATGTGAAACAACTTACGAGTGGTTCAGAAAGACTTAGAACATAGAACATAGAACAGTACAGCACAGAACAGGCCCTTCGGCCCTCAATGTTGTGCCGAGCAATGATCACCCTACTCAACCCCACGTATCCACCCTATACCCGTAACCCAACAACCACCCCCCCCTTAACCTTACTTTTAAGGACACTACGGGCAATTTAGCATGGTCAATCCACCTAACCCGCACATCTTTGGACTGTGGGAGGAAACTGGAGCACCCGGAGGAAACCCACGCACACATGGGGAAGACGTGCAGACAGTGACCCAGCCGGGAACCGAACCTGGGACCCTGGCGCTGTGAAGCATTTATGCTAACCACCATGCTACCGTGCTGAATTTTCAGGATGGCGGGCATCTCTCAGCCCTGGCCATCAGAAGAGTCGACTGGGGAACACATTCTGGCCATCTCCAACACATTTGATGTAATTTCACACTCTAATGAGCATTGATTGGCAGAAGGTGGGACTTTCTTCACCAGGAGAAAGTGCCTCCTTGGAGAGCTGCCAGCCAATCTGATTGGTTGAATCAGAAGAGATACTGTAACTAGGGGAGCGATTCTCTGCACTCACGACGGGTCGGAGAATAGCGGGTGGCGCAAATTTTAACGGCGACGCTGGTCCGACGCCCTCCCGCTATTCTCCGAACCCTGCACAAACTCCAAGTCGCCATTCCCACCAAACGCCTCGAACGCGCCCCTGACACGACCAGAATCGCTAGTTTTTGGCCCCCCGCTATTCTCCGGCCCGGATGGGCCGAAGTCCCGATGTCATCATGCACTGTTTACACGGCGTCAAACACACCTGCTTTTTAAGTTCGTCACCCAGTCGTGCTGGCTGACGACAGCTTCGAGGAGGTGAGCGCACCGCTCAGCGCACCGCTGGAGTCTGGCCACAGCGGGGAAGGCATCCCTGAGAACGGGAGGGGGGTCCAGAGCGGGGGGGGAGTGGGGGAGACTGAGGGGGGGAGCGGGGGAGATGGAGGGGGGGAGTGGGGAGACCGAGGGGGGAGTGGGGGAGATGGAGGGGGGGAGTGGGGGAGACGGAGGGGGCAGTGGGGGAGATGGAGGGGGGGAGTGGGGGAGACGGAGGGGGCAGTGGGGGAGATGGAGGGGGGGAGTGGGGGAGACGGAGGGGGGAGTGGGGGAGATGGAGGGGGGAGTGGGGGAGACGGAGGGGGGAGTGGGGAGACGGAGGGGGCAGTGGGGGAGATGGAGGGGGGGAGTGGGGGAGACGGAGGGGGGAGTGGGGGAGATGGAGGGGGGAGTGGGGGAGACGGAGGGGGGAGTGGGGAGATGGAGGGGGGAGTGGGGAGACGGAGGGGGGAGTGGGGGAGATGGAGGGGGGAGTGGGGGAGATGGAGTGGGGGAGTGGGGGAGGTGGAGGGGGGAGATGGAGGGGGGGAGTGGGAGTGGGGGGGGGTGTTAGGTAGAGAGTGAGCGAGTGAGCCGTCCAACTCCGTAACAAAATGTCTGCCACCATGCCATGGTGTGCCGGTCACAAGGACAAGGCCGCTGGTTGCCCTGTGGCTTACGGCCACAGGCCACTGACGCACCGGTGAGGAGGACATAGTTAACTGGCCGTTGGATGCAGAAAGTAACCAGGGGTTAGGCTGCCCGCGTATCAGCAGCGCGTCCAGGCCACCGGGACACACAGGTATCCCGTGGCAGGCGGCAGCCGAGGTGTCGACTAACCTCCGTCTAACATGTCCCGTTTCTCTGCCCCCCACCACCCTTCTGTAGGTTAGCACAATGTCTGTGAACAGAACGGCTATGTTCTGCGCAGTGGTTGGGGCCGCTGCACTGCATTTGGAGATGCAGCAGCATCCACAGCCACAACCTGCAGTGGATGCAGGGACAGCTACAGCAGCAGAGGGAAGGGCCGAGGAGTTGCCAGTCATTGAGCAGCATGGGGGGGGGGGGGGGAGGAGGAGGAAGAGGAAGAGGAGAGAGTGAGGGTGCAGTCACGGCGCCAGAGGCGACGACCAAGGCCGAGGGTGTACTGTGTCCGGGTCTCTTTCCTAACAATGACGGACATCACCTGCAGGAGGAGACTCCGGCTGAGTAGGCGGACGGTGATACATATCTGTCAGCTCGTGGCGCAACTCGCCCCACGTGGAACGGGGGGAGGACACGCGATCCCTGTTGCCATCAAGGTGACGCTCGCTCTTAACTTCTATGCTACCGGCTCCTTCCAGTCTCTGAGTGGGGACGTCTCCGGGATCTCCCAGTCATCGGTGCACAGGTGCATCCGGGATCTGACCGACGCCCTCTATGCCATCGTGGACATCTACATCACCTTTCCCGAGGACCGAGCAAGTCAAGACTCACGAGCTCGAAGATTTGCCAGAGTGGCCAGGATACCGATGGTGCAGGGGGCAATCGATTGTGTTCACGTCCCCATGCGCCCGCCTGCAGGGGACAGGGACGTGTTCACAAACAGGAGGGGGACATACTCCATGAATATCCAGGTGGTATGCGACCCCCACATGAGGATCATGAATGTCTGTGCAAGGCTCCCAGGGAGTGTGCATGACTCCTACATACTGGCGCAGTCGTTCATCCCTGCGATGTTTGAGGGACGTCCCCCACGGCTGAGGGGCTGGTTGCTAGGCGACAGGGGTTATCCGCTGAGGTCTTGGCTGATGACGCCTATACAGAGGCCTCAGACCAATGCGGAAACACGATACAACGAGGCCCATGCAGCAACCAGGGGTGTGGTGGAGCACTGCCTTGGCCTCCTGAAGATGAGATTCAGGTGCCTGGACCGCTCCGGAGGGGCCCTGCAGTACCAGCCCGACAGGGTCGCTCGCATTGTAGTGGTCTGCTGTGCGCTGCACAACATCGCGATGCAGAGGGGAGATGACCTGCTGCAGGAGGCAGAGGGAGAAGCCAGTGGCAGTGGTGCCAGCACAGAGGAGAGGGAGGAGGAGCAGGAGGAGGAGGTCGAGGAGGAGGCTGGTGGAGTGGCGGGCGCAGCACGCAGACACGACCCAGGTGCTGGTGATGTCCAGGAGGCGGCACGACGGACCCGGCGAGGACGGCAGGCACGCGACGCCTTGGTGGCAGCACAGTTCACGCATCACATGTTACGTCCCCGCTGAACACCAAACCACCATCTGCATCGCTAGTCGTGCAGAGGGTCAACACATAACTGCCACCACCACAACACCCCCCCCCCCACCCCCTCTCAGTGTACAGTGCTCCACTTCGACATCACCCTTACCACTGGGTCCAGACGGTATGGCACAACATTGATGGCTGTGTCAGCGAGTGTGATCAGTGCCATGTGGAATGATGACAGCCCGCCCTGCGAAGAGCTCTGAGCTCAGAATCGTTAGAGAGAGTCTGACCCATGGCAATAGCTGAACCATCCACCTTGGTGGCCGCTGAGTTCGTCACTGACACTCCATCACGTGCCCGCGTGGGCTAGCTGTGGGAGGGGGTGGGGGGAGGGGCAGAGACTGCACACCCGGCACCGAAGTTTCACCGCTCGTCAACCCCTGCGACACTCGGTCACCATCACGATTCCTGTGGCTGTGGAACAATCACACGGTATTACAAGTAAGGTGGAACAGTGCGTTTAATGTGAACAAACATTTACAGGTGCCCTAGCCCCTACAACTAAACTGTGCCCTTCACCCGTGCCAACTTACTCTGTGTCTCACTTTGTTGCCTTATGGGCCCTACCACTACGTCTACGTGAGTCCCCAGATGATACAGCAGGAGTGGAGGAGGACTGCTGCGAATCGCCCCCTTCGACTCGTTTCTCCTTGGCCCCGAAACCTCCTCCTCCCTCGGGGAGCCCGGTAGCCCCTGGGCCTCACTTTGGGACAGAGGTGCGAGTGGGGAGGTGCCCCGCCGCGTCACCGACACCTGGCGCTGCCAGTCCTGGAGGCCTGCAACGGTATCCACCAGGATCCGAAGGTTTGCAGACACGGAGTCCAGGGAGTTAGACATTCCCGCCAGGGACTATGCGATCTCAACCTGTGTGTGCACGAAGCCATCCAGCACGTGTGTCAGGCAGTTGATGCTCTCGGCGACTGACTGCTGCGACTGGGCCATGACCTGGTGAGACTGGGCCAAGGCCCGCAGGGCGCCGGCAATGTCGTTTTGGCTCTGGCACAGTGCTGCCTGTGAGAGGGCAACCCTGTCCAGGGCCGAGGATGACGCGTGCACATTAACCCCAACGCCTTGGATAACCTGACCCATTGCCTCCACCGCGGATGCCATCCATGCGGTGTCGGCCTGGGTCGCTGCCATGAGCGCCACCACTCCCTGCTCTTGGACGCGGTTCGACTCCTCTAACAGCGTCTGCAGAGCCAGGAAGGCAGCCCTCATCCCGTCATAGTTTCCCTGGGTTTCTTGAGGCATCGGCTGTGCGGGTGGGTTTAGAAACTCCAGGAACTCAGAAAACGTCTGGGAGCCAGCTGCATGCTGGGCCTGGCCTGGCCTCCGCCAGTCCGTGCCCTCGTCTGCTCCGACCTCCAACTGCTGTACCTGCTCAGCTGTGATGTGCGAATCAGACTGTGACCCAGGAGCCTCATCACTAAATAATCCAGCCGGTGTGAGTGTCTCTGGGATGGTGGATGGTGTGGGAGATAGCAGTGCGCAAGCATGAGGTCGTCTATGTTTGACGCCTCCTCTATGGTATCGGCCCACTGAGAGGTCCGCAGGGCGTTCGCGGGCCATTTCTTTCTCTTGTGGTGGTGTCGCCGCCCTCTGGGCCTCCTGCTCCACAGATTGTGTTGGGGAGGCTGGGCCTCCCCGCTGATCAGGCACCCTCTGTCGTGAGGCCCCGGGTGAGGTGGGGCCTGATGCGTTTCTCCGTCTGGAGCCAGACGGCCCTGGTCGTTCGGCATCACGTCCTAGGGAAGAGAATGAAACGGGTTATTTAGATTCGCTCGGCCGGCCGCTGGACGGTCCCAGTGGGCAGGGTGTGAAGGGACAGAGGATGAGGGAGGTGTCCAAGTGGGCAGGGTGTGTGAAGGGACAGAGGATGGGGGAGGTGTCCAAGTGGGCAGGGTGTGTGAAGGGACAGAGGATGAGGGAGGTGTCCAAGTGGGCAGGGTGTGTGAAGGGACAGAGGATGGGGGGGGGGGGGGGGGGGGGGGGTGTTTGTCATGGAGGGTTGTCTCACTTGTTGCAGCTCCGCCAACCTCGCATAGCGCGACATCCCGGGTGCCAGACCCCCCAACAAGGTCCAGTGCCCTCTGCTCAAAGGTGGTGAGGGGGTGCAGGTTGGGCGAACCCCCTCCAGTCTGGTGCCGCTCACGGTTGTTGTGAGCGGACTTGGCCTGTTGGGGGAGGGTACATAGGTAGATCATTACAAACGGCAGGTATCAGCAGTCCGTTCAGATGCTGGCACCGTTTGGGGGTCAAGTTGTCATAAGACGATTGCATCTCTCCACGGGGGCCAGAGCGCTGGGTCTGTGACAACTTTGTGAACCACCCTCAACTAACTCTGCCCCAATCCCCCTCCACCCCCCGTGCCAGGGGGGAGGTGGGTGATTAAGTTAAGGGGGGAGGGATGGTTGTGACCAGGGGGCACCCTCTTGGCACTTACCCTGGCAACCCTGGTGAGGTCGTGCAGCTTTTTTCGGCACTGCTCTGCTGAGCGAGGGGTCTGCCCCACAGCACTGACGGCAGCACCCACCTCACGCCAGGCCTGGCGCACCGCGCTGGCAGGTTGGCGATGCCATCTCCGCGGGCAGATGATGCCCCTCCTCTGCTCGACGGCATCGAGCAGCGTCTCCACATCTGCATCAACAAAACGAGGTGCAGCTCCGACATCATGGCCTACAGATTCTGTGCTCGCCCGCGCCTTTTTACGGCGTCGGGCGGCGTCACGTGGGCGTGATCGTATCGTCGCCACGTTCCATCGTCATCGCGCACGTGATTGACGCGGCCGCGTTCCTAGCCCATTTCCCGGAAGTGAATACGTTGGGAAATGGACCCTTCCCGACCGTCGTCAAACGCGCCCGTTTTTGACGCCAACTTCGCGATTTTTCGCGGGTGCAGAGAATCGCGCCCTAACTGTCTGAAAGTAAGTCCCAGGAACTGGAGGAAAAGTAAGCGACAGTGGTTGGGGGAATGCATGGACAGTGAGGTGCAGGGGATGGGAATTATCGTGGGATCACCAGGGGCGATCGGGTCTCGGACGATAGGTCAGAGGGGAAGGAGGTCCAAAGTCACTTGGCTCTGAGGGGAGGGCCCCCCAATCAGAAGGGGACCTCTGATGGAAAGGAATCCCCCACCCCTCTGCCTTTCACTCCCAAGATCAACCTTAGTTTATTTCCGGGATTGGCTGCCTGTGTGGAGTGTGCACTTTCTCCCCATGTCTGCAGGATTTCCTTCAGATGCTCCGGTTTCCTCCCACTGTCCAAATATGTGAAGGTTAGGTGGATTGGCCATCCTAAATTGCCCTTTAGTGTCCAGGGATGTGCCGGTTAGGTGTGGTTATAAGGTTGCAGGGATGGGGCGGAAGCTGGTTAGAGTGCTCTTTCAGAAGGTCAGTGCAGACTCAATGGACCAAATGGCCTCCTTCTGCACGGTAGTTGTTCTATGATTCCACCAGGCAATCATCAGCCTAAGAATTGAGGCTGGGCAGGAAAGGGCCCTTAAGTGGTCAATAGATGGCCACTTAAGGGCCTTAATTGGAGCAATGGCAGGCTTTCCATCCGAGGATGTGTTCACCCGCTCAGTGTAAAATCACATACAGGTTGGACGGCAGGATCCCGGAGGAAATCTTTTCCATGTAATTTCCTACTCTTCCCCCCCCCCCCCCCCCCCCCCCCCCCCCCCCCCCGCTTCAGAACCCAAATTTTGGCCCTAGCGTGGGACATAACAATAAAAACATAGAGGGCGCGATTCTCCGGACTCACGACGGTTCGGAGAATAGCGGGCGTCGGAAATGTTTACGGCGACGCTGTTCCGACGCCCTCCCGCTATTCTCCGAACCCCGCAAATCGTCGGAGTCGCGTTTCCCGACAAACGCCTCCTTCCCGCCCCTGACACGACCAGAATCGCCACTGAGAGCCCCCCCGCTATTCACCGGCCCGGATGGGCCGAAGTCCCGACGTCATGGCGCCCTGTTTGGACGTCATGAAACACACCTGCTTTTTAAATTCGTCAACCAGTCGGCCTGGCTGACGACTGCTTGGAGGAGGTCAGGGCACCACTCTGCGCTCCGCTCAGCGCACCGTTCAGCGCACCGCTCGAGTCTGGCCACAACGGGGAAGGCATCCCTGGGAACGGGAGGGGGTCTAGAACGGGGGCAGTGGGGGGGAGACGGGGGAGGCAGTGGGGGCGACGGGGGAGGCAGTGGGGGAGACGGAGGGGGCAGTGGGGGAGACGGAGGGGGCAGTGGGGGAGACGGAGGGGGCAGTGGGGGGGAGACGGGGGAGGCAGTGGGGGCGACGGGGGAGGCAGTGGGGGAGACGGAGGGGGCAGTGGGGGGCGACGGAGGGGGCAGTGGGGGGGAGATGGGGGAGGCAGTGGGGGCGACGGGGGAGGCAGTTGGGGAGACGGAGGGGGCAGTGGGGGAGACGGAGGGGGCAGTGGGGGAGACGGAGGGGGCAGTGGGGGGGAGACGGGGGAGGCAGTGGGGGTGACGGGGGAGACAGTGGAGGGCGACGGGGGAGGCAGTGGGGGAGACGGAGGGGCAGTGGGGGGCGACGGAGGGGGCAGTGGGGGGGAGACGGGGGAGGCAGTGGGGGCGACGGGGGAGGCAGTGGGGAGACGGAGGGGGCAGTGGGGGAGACGGAGGGGGCAGTGGGGGAGACGGAGGGGGCAGTGGGGGGTAGACGGGGGAGGCAGTGGGGGCGACGGGGGAGGCAGTGGGGGGCGACGGGGGAGGCAGTGGGGGAGACGGAGGGGGCAGTGGGGGGCGACGGAGGGGGCAGTGGGGGGTGACGGAGGGGGGGGGGGGTTAGGTAGAGAGTGAGCCGTCCAACCCCGTAACAAAATGTCTGCCACCATGCCATGGTGTGCAGGTGACGAGGACACGGCCGCTGGTTCCCCTGTGGCTTCCGGACACAGGCCACTGACGCACCCGTGAGGAGGCCATAGTTTACTGGCCGTTGGATGCAGAAAGTGACCAGGGGTGACCGCGTGTCAGCAGCGCGACCAGGCCACAGGGACACACTGGTATCCCATGGCTGGCGGCTGCCGAGGTGTCGACTAACGTCCGTCTAACATGTCCCGTTTCTCTGCCTCCTACCACCCTTCTGTAGGTTAGCACGATGCATGGGAACAGAACGGCTATGTTCTGCGCAGTGGTTGGGGCCGCTCTACTGGATTTGGAGATGCAGCAGCATCCACACCCACAACCCGCAGTGGCTGCAGGGCCAGCTGCAGCAGCAGAGGGAAGGGCCGAGGAGTTGCCAGTCGTCGAGCAGCATGGGGGGGGGGAGGAGGAGGAGGAGGAGGAGGAGGAGGAAGAGGAAGAGGAGAGAGTGAGGGTGCAGCCACGGTGTCAGAGGCGACGACCAAAGCTGAGGGTGTACCGTGTCCGGGTCTCTTTCCTAACAATGCCGAACATCACCTGCAGGAGAAGACTCCGGTTGAGTAGGCAGACGGTGATACATATCTGCGAACTCCTGTCGCACCTCGCCCCACGTGGAACGGGGGGAGGACACGCGATCCCGGTAGCCATCAAGGTGACGGTCGCTCTGAACTTCTATGCTACCGGCTCCTTCCAGTCTCCGAGCGGGGACGTCTCTGGGATCTCCCAGTCATCGGTGCACAGGTGCATCCGGGATGTGACCGACGCCCTCTATGCCATCGCCGATCGCTACATCACCTTTCCCGAGGACCGAGCAAGTCAAGACTCACGAGCCCGTGGATTTGCCAGTGTGGCCGGGATACCGAGGGTTCAGGGGTCAATCGACTGTGTTCACGTCCCCATGCGCCCGCCTGCAGGGGACAGGGACGTGTTCACAAACAGGAGGGGGACATACTCCATTAATGTCCAGGTGGTATGCGACCCCCACATGAGGTTCATGAACGTCTGTGCAAGGTTCCCAGGGAGTGTGCATGACTCCTACATACTAGCGCAGTCGTTCATCCCTGCGATGTTTGAGGGACGTCCCCCCCGGCTGAGGGGCTGGTTGCTAGGTGACAGGGGTTATCCGCTGAGGTCTTGGCTGATGACGCCTATACGGAGGCCTCAGACCAATGCGGAAACACGATACAACGAGGCCCATGCAGCAACCAGGGGTGTGGTGGAGCGCTGCCTTGGCCTCCTGAAGATGAGATTCAGGTGCCTGGACCGCTCCGGAGGGGCCCTGCAGTACCAGGCCGACAGGGTCGCTCGCATTGTAGTGGTCTGCTGTGCGCTGCACAACATCGCGATGCAGAGGGGAGATGACCTGTTGCAGGAGGCGGAGGGAGAAGCTAGTGGCAGTGGTGCCAGCACAGAGGAGGAGGAGGAGGAGGAGGAGGAGGAGGAGGAGGAGGAGGACGCTGGCGGAGTGGCGGGCACAGCACGCAGACATGACCCAGGTGCTGGTGATGTCCAGGAGGCGGCACGACGGACCCGGCAAGGACGGCGGGCACGCGACGCCATGGTGGCAGCACGGTTCACGCATCGCATGTGACGTCCCCTGATGAACACCAAACCACCGCCTGCATCGCTAGTCATGCAGAGGGTCACCACACAACTGCCACCACCACAAACCCCCCCCCCCCTCAGTGTACACTGCTCCACTTCGACATGACGCTTATCACTGGGTACAGACGGAATGGCACAACATTGATGGCTGTGTCAGCGGGTGTGATCAGTGCCATGTGGAATGATGACAGCCCGCTCTGCGAAGAGCTGTGAGCTCAGAATCGTTAGAGAGAGTCTGACCCATGGCATTAGCTGAACCATCCACCTTGGTGGCCGCTGAGTTCGTCACTGACACTCCATCACGCGCCCGCGTGGGCTAGCTGTGGGAGGGGGGTAGGGGCAGGGACTGCACACCCGGCACCGAGGTTTCACCACCCGTCACCCCCAGCGACACTCGGTCACCATCACGATTCCTGTGGCTGTGGAACAATCACACGGTATTACAAGTAAGGTGGAACAGTGCGTTTAATATTAACAATTATTTACAGGTGCCCTAGCCCCTACAACTAAACTGTGCCCTTCACCCGTGCCAACTTACTCAGTGTCTATCTTAGTTGCCTTACGGGCCCTACCACTACGTCTAAGTGACTCCCCAGATGATACAGCAGGAGTGGAGGAGGATTGCTGCGAATCGCCCCCCTCGACTCGTTTCTCCTTGGCTATGCGTTTCCTGGGGCGACCCGGCCTTGATGGGCCAGGCTGCTCTGCGGGCGTCTCGGGTGGCATTGTGCCACCCTGCTCTGCCTGCTGCCCACCCGATACACCAGGGATGGGACGGGGGGAGGCCGAGAATTCCGGGACGTCCCGTGATGGAGTTAATGGGACGGGCCCCGAAACCTCCTCCTCCCTCGGGGAGCCCGGTGGCCCCCGGGCCTCACTTTGGGACAGAGGTGCGAGCGGGGAGGTTCCCCGTCGCACCACCGACACCTGGCGCTGCCAGTCCTGGAGGCCTGCAACGGTATCCACCAGGATCCGAAGGTTTGCAGAGACGGAGTCCAGTGGGTTAGACATTCCCGCCAGGGACTGTGCGATCTCAACCTGTGTGTGCACGACGCCATCCAGCACATGTGTCAGGCGGTTGATGGTCTCCGCGACTGACAGCTGGGACTGTGCTATCGACTGCTGGGACTGTGCCATGGCATGCTGCGACTGGCCAATGACCTGCTGAGACTCGGCCATGGCCCGCAGGGCGCCGGCAATGTCGGTTTGGCTCTGGCACATTGCTGCCTGTGAGAGGGCAACCCTGTCCAGGGCCGAGGATGATGCGTGCACATTAACCCCAACGTCTTGCATAACCTGACCCATTGCCTCCGCCGCGGATGCCACCCGTGCGGTGTCGGACTGGGTCTCTGCCATGAGCGGCACCACTCCCTGCTCTTGGACGTGGTTCGACTCCTCTAACAGCGTCTGCAGAGTCTGGAAGGAAGCCCTCATCCCGTCATTGTTTCCCTGGGTTTCCTGAGGCATCGGCTGTGCGGGTGGGTTGATAAACTCCAGGAACTCAGAAAACGTCTGGGAGCCAGCTGCATCCTGGGCCTGGTCTGGCCTCCGCGAGTCCGGGCCCTCTGTTGCTCCGACCTCCACCTGCTGTACCTGCTCATCTGTGATGTGCCAACCAGACTGTGCCCCAGGAGACTCATCACTAAATAGGCCCGCCGGGGTGTGTATCTCTGGGATGATGGATGTGGTGGGAGAAAGCAGTGCCGCAAGCCCGACGCTCTCAATGGTTAGGTCCTCGTCCATGGTGTGGGGCTGCTCAGCGACAGGAGGATTGTCCCTGGCCATTTCTGGTGGTGGTGGTGGACTTCGAACCCTCTGTGCGTCCTGGTCCGCAGATTGGGTTGGGGCGGATAGGGCTGCCCGCTGATCGGGCACCCTCTGTTGTGAGGCCCCGGGTGAGGTGGCGGCAGATTCCTGTCTCCGTCTGCAGCCAGACGGCCCTGGTCGTTCGGCATCACGTCCTAGGGAAGAGAATGAGACGGGTTATTTCGATTTGCTCGGCAGGCCGCTGGACGGTCCCAGTGGGCAGGGTGTGTGAAGGGACAGAGGATGGGGAGGTGTCCCAGTGGGCAGGGTGTGTGAAGGGACAGAGGATGGGGAGGTGTCCCAGTGGGCAGGGTGTGTGAAGGGACAGAGGATGGGGAGGTGTCCCAGTGGGCAGGGTGTGTGAAGGGACAGAGGATGGGGAGGTGTCCCAGTGGGCAGGGTGTGTGAAGGGACAGAGGATGGGGAGGTGTCCCAGTGGGCAGGGTGTGTGAAGGGACAGAGGATGGGGAGGTGTCCCAGTGGGCAGGGTGTGTGAAGGGACAGAGGATGGGGGAGGGGGGGGGTGTTTGTCAGGGAGGGTTGTCTCACTTGCTGCAGTTCCGCCAACCTCGCATTGCGCGATATCGCGGGTGGCAGACCCCCCAACAAGGTCCAGTGCCCTCTGTTCAAAGGTGCTGAGGGGGTGCATGTTGGGTGAACCCCCTCCAGTCTTGTGCCGCTCACGGTGGTTATGACCGGCCTTGGCCTGTTGGGGGAGGGAACATAGGTAGATCATTACAAAACGGTAGGTATCAGCAGTCCGTTCAGATACTGGCACAGTTTGGGAGGGGCAAGTTGTCATTAGATGATTGCATCTCTCCTCGGGGCCAGAGCGCTGGGTCTGTGACAACTTTGTGAACCACCCTCAAATAATTCTGCCCCAATCCCTCCCCCCCCCCCCCCCCCCCGGGCAGTTAAGGGGGAGGGATGGTTGTGACTAGGGGGCACCCTCATGGCACTTACCCTGGCAGACCTGGTGAGGTCGTGTAGCTTCTTTCGACATTGCTCTGCTGAGCGAGGGGTCTGCCCCACAGCACTGACGGCAGCAGCCACGTCACGCCAGGCCTGGCGTACCGTGCTGGCAGGTTGGCGATGCCCTCTCCGTGGGCGGATGATGCCCCTCCTCTGCTCCACGGCATCGAGCAGCGCCTCGACGTCTGCATCTATAAAGCGAGGAGCAGCTCGCCTAGGCTCCGACATCCTGCCCGACAGATTCTGTGGTCGCCCGCGCCTTTTTACGGCGTCGGGTGGCGTCACATGGGCGGGTTCGTGTCGTCGTCGGTTTCCGTCGTCATCACGCACGTAATTGACGCGGCCGTGCTACTAGCCCATTTCCAGGAAGTGAATCCGTCGGGAAATGAAGCCTTCGCGACCGTCGTAAAACGGTCCCGATTTTTACGACCGTTTGCCGACTTTCCGCGGGTGTGGAGAATTTCGCCCATAATAGCAGGAACCATGGATGGGATTCTCTCACCCCGGGGTCGGGCATGAGAATCGGCGGGACCGGCGTGAATCGCGGCATGCCGCCCCGACGCCGGTCCACCGATTCTCCGGAGAGCGGAGAATCGGCGCTATAGGCACTGGCGTGGTGCAGTCGGGAGCTGCTCTACGCAACCCCCTCGCGATTCTTGGCCCGGGGTGGTCGAAGCGGCCACGCTAATAAAGCTGAGTCCCGCTGGCGCAGTCCACACCTGCTCTTACCCGGCCGGGCCTCGGTGTGGATGCATCTGGGGGCGGCCTTGGTCCGGGGGGGGGGGGGGGGGGGGGGTGTCCAACCCCTGGAGGGCCTTCGCTGTGGCCTGGCCCACGATTGGGGACTACCGATCGGTGGGCTGGCCTCTCGGGCTGGGGGCCTCTTTTGTTCTGCGCCGGCCCCTGTAGTTGCCCTACGTCATGTTGCGTCGAGCCCAGCGCGGAGAAGGGAGCCACTGCGCATGAGCACATTGGTGCAGGCCCCACTGCGCATGCATAGGCCTGCACTGTCCGTCTGATGCTGGGGATCAGCAGCTGGAGCGGCGTGGATTGCTCCACTGCCGTGCTAGCCCCCGTAGGAGTCAGAATTGCTGCTCCTGAGGCTATGTTGACACCATTGAGAAACGCGACGGCGTTTACGACGGCGTCAACACCTAGCCTCAGGATCAGAGAATCCAGCCCCACATTCTGGGTAGGAGGATCAGTGGGATAGAGTCGGGCCCTCACTCACGAATACAGATTGGGGAAAAGGCAGGTGAACGGGGCTAGTTTAAGTGAATTTTGTAGTCAATAATTCTATTATTCTATTCAATATAAAGTCTGGTAATGCTGGGAATACTCAACAGGTCATTCAGCAATTATGCAGAGAATCAACGGCTGGAATCATCTGTTCTGGAATCTAAGTTGAGTGGCGGAGTGGAAGGCGGAATGATTTCCGCTGGCAGGAACAGGACTGCCCACCACTGGAAATCTTGCATTGGTCAGTTTATTACTTATGCCTCCAGTGCATCTCATGATGGGGGGCGGACAGTAAGTCGTTGCCATCAGTTACCTTGTGGGGTAAAAGGTCCGGGCACCGTATTTAAAAGGCACCTGGATAGCCAGTCATTCAGTGCGAGCTGAGTGCTTCTGTCCGGCTGTCCTTGGTGCCCCAGAAAAGAAAGCAACGTGCAGCCCCACAGTTCACCAAAATCTCCCTGGAGATTCTCCTCCAAATTAAGCAGGAAAGACGGGAGGTGCTGTTTCCCAGAGATGACTGTGGGAGGTCTTCCTATGTGTCAATGGGAATCTGGACAGAGAGCACAGCCCATGGGACCCAGCATAGAAACAGCCATCAGTGTTGGAAGAGGGTGAACGATCTGCAGAGCTCCGCTTGGGTTAGTTGACGTCAACTCACTGCAGAGTGACACTCCTAAGGGCATCAGTAAGTACATCAGGATGTCAGGCAGGAGTTTCGGTTGCAGGAGCCAGCAGCAGATAGAATATGTTTGCTGAATGTGTACCAGCCACTTTATGCTCTCAATGTTCTCTCTAGAGTACCCAATTCATTTTTTCCAATTAAGGGGCAATTTAGCATGGCCAATCCACCTAGCCTGCACATCTTTGGGTTGTGGGGGTGAAACTCACGCAAACACGGGGAGAATGTGCAAACTCCACACGGACAGTGACCCAGAGCCAGGATCGAACCTGGGACCTCGGCACCGTGAGGCAGCAGTGCTAACCATTGCACCACCATGCTGCCCGTATTTTCCAATGTTAAGGAGTGGGCAACTATCAACTTGCCTGTTCTCAAGTAACTTAAGATAGTGTGGGTGTGCATCAGAAATTCTGCTCAGCGACCTCTACATTCTTAACCTTATCCTTACCTTTTCCACTGAGTGAGGGTGGGGGAGGTACAATCGATAGCAATATATTCAAATATGACATTTGGCTCTGATCAGAATTTCAGCAGTCATTGCATTGAAAGAAAAGTCAATGCAAAAGCTGAAAATCTGAAATTATGGGGGATACCTCAGGGGAATGTCACTGAGTGAATTACTCATTCGGAGAGCTGGGCCAGATACAATGGGCCAAATGGTCTCCTGAGGTATAACTATTCTATGAACAACTGAAAATGCTCGATATATGCAGGAGATCAAGTGACCCCAGGGAAGCAGTTCCAGTCAGTGTGAACGGGAGGAAATGGACAAGAGGGGAGGTTTTTGGTAGGGCTGAAAACAGGGGAGTTGAAATTACAAAAGGAAATTGCTGCAGGAAAAAGGGGCTGGTGGACAAGCAAAGGAACAGATGATGTATCTGGAGGAAGTATGTTTTTTAAATAAATTTAAAGAAGCCAATTATTTTTCTTTTCCAATTAAGGGGCAATTTAGCGTGGCCAATCTGTGGGTTGTGGGGGTGAAACCCACGCAGACATGGGGAGAATGTGCAAACTCCACACAGGCAGTGACCCAGCGCTGGAATTTGAACCCGGGTCCTCAGTGCCGCAGTCCCAGTGCTAACCACTGTGCCTCATGCTGCCCCCACCTGGAGGAAGTATTAATGAATAAGTGAAACATCATTACCAAAAACTGCCATCCAAAAACTCAAAACAAAAGACACAGGATATGATCTATTCGACTGAAACTTATTTAGAGGCCTGTACCAAATTCAGTTCGCA
This sequence comes from Scyliorhinus canicula, assembly GCF_902713615.1. Lineage (NCBI taxonomy): Eukaryota > Metazoa > Chordata > Chondrichthyes > Carcharhiniformes > Scyliorhinidae > Scyliorhinus > Scyliorhinus canicula. The sequence goes on from NC_052157.1 coordinate 120,410,296, forward strand.
GGGATTTCCATCATTTACACTATATCAGTAACAGAACTTGTTCTCAACAAATGGACATTGCAGTTAGTGGCTGTGGCAAAGTAAACTTGGTGGATGATTAATACCATAAGAAATCTTACAACACCAGATTAAAGTCCAACAGGTTTGTTTGGAATCACTAGCTTTCAGGGCGCAGTGCACTCACCTGAGGAAGGAGCAGTGCTCCGAAAGCTAGTGATTCCAAACAAACCTGTTGGACTTTAACCTGGTGTTGTAAGGCCTCTTACTGTGCCCACCCCAGTCCAACGGCAGCATCTCGACATCATATTAAATACGAGGAAGACTGAGGCTATTGTTTTAGGATTCCAATCCAAACTCCGTTCCCTAGCTAACAACGCCATCCCATCCCTGGAAACAGCCTGTGATTTGCAACCTTTCGTTGCACATTTGATCCTGAGAAGAATTTCCAACTTCATAATCACACTATCACAAAGACCTCTTATTTCCACCTCTGTAATATTGCCCACCTTTTCTCCTGTCTCAGTTCATCTGTTCTGAAACCCTCATACATGCTTCTAAATTCTACATTCGCTAATTTTAAAGCAGTCCTGGCTGGTCTCCAACACAGGATGATCAAACACCCTGGGACTGTCCTGGAAATTTCCCTCTTGATCTGTGTCCTGGGTCTGGACTTCTCAGGACAGTCTTTGTCCCAGATTTCTCTACTATTGTTTTTGCCCGATCTTGGTTGGTTTCTGCACATGCACAATCCAGATCTCTCACACTGCACATGGGCAGACACAGCCATGAGGGAGCAGCACCACAGCACTGGCCAACGCCACTCTCTAACCAGCTTTGACAGCTTTGACAGGTATGAGGATGGGGTTGGGGGTGTCTGGGATACTGACTGCACTGAGGCCTGGTCTGGGGGCGGGTGGCTATCAAAATTTGGTTTCTGCAGTGATAGCAGTAGCCCTTCCAGGATGAGTTGTGGGGAGTAGGTCTAGTCTGGCATTGGTCCAAGGTGTGTCCAACTGGCCTGAGGAGGAGGGGAGAGGGGGACTCCAGGAAGGGGAAGGGTGGGGGTACCTGAAAAGCGGGATTTGGAGGATGGTGAATGTCATAACCCCCATGAGGACCAGAGGGAAACCATTGTTCATCTTCCCATGGGTCTCGTGGTGTACGAGTTTCCCAGGTAGGAGGCCACCCAGTTGGAGCTCGTTATACCTATAGATAAAGCTGACCCAAGCAAGGGCTGGATTGGGAGAGAGTTACTGTCGTGGGCAGAGTAGTTCAATAAATCCTTGTTCCACTACCACTGGCATCCTCAGTTACTAAATTGGTGACAAGGACAAAGGAGACTCCAGACTCGCTTGTGGAACTGCCCCGGACGATTACTATCCCAGAACGTGTGGACATAAATGTTCAAGATGCCACTTTTGGTAAGCTATAAACCTTTGATGCAAGCCTGGAAGACTGGAGCCTGTATGCTGAAAGGCTAATGGTATTTGAGGGGAAGATCATCAGAAAGTCATCCTCCTGACCATCTTTTGGAATTATAAAGAGTCTCACTTACCCAGCTGCACCAGACTTCAAATCGTTTGACCAGCTGGTTGCATTGGTAGCTGAACATAATGAGCCTAAACCTTCCATTAGCATGCAGCAGTATAGCTTTAACATAGCGGTGCGGTCTCCAGATGAATTGGCCACTGATTTGTTTGACCCGCCTAAGGCGACTGGCAAAGCATTGTGAGTTTGGGCCGACCCTCTTTGAAATGTTGAGAGATAGGCTGTTTGTGGGCTAAAAAACACAGCCACTCAGAGGAAGCTGTTGGCAGAGCCCACCCTAGATTTAAAACAGGCCATTGAACTGTCACTGTCCTGTGAGCACGCAGGAGCTGTAGGACTAAAGTGTCCATTGTTTGGCCCGTCCTTTGTTTCTAACTCCCACTGCATAACAGGGCTAGATCACCTCCCAAAGATCAACCCAGAGGCAATTCCGCAACTGCGCACAGCACTTGGGAGCCACCGCTGAACTGTGGGATACCTCCCCTGAGGACAAAGGGGAGAGCTGACCACATCACCAAATGTGTGGTCGGAAGACACCTGATGGCCATAACTGCCAAATGTGGGACAGAGAATGCCATCCAAGGCAGCCGCCGAGATCACCGTGAGCCAGGGCATTGCACGTGACCCCTCCAGGATGAGGACGACTGTTAGATGCAGTTGAACTACATTGTGTTCCTGAAGGTAGCGCCAATCTTGATCACATTACAAGTAAATGGTCATCCTGTAGTGATGGAAATGGGCACTGACGCTCCCACCTACACCGTGGGCCATCAGACATTTCGCCGCCTTTACACAGGGATCATGCTGCTGATGTTGCGCAACTCCAAGGATAGGTATGTGACTTTTACCGGCGAGCCATTGAGCATCGTGGGACCACCATAACTCCAGTAACACAGGGGCAACAGCTGGTCCGGCTTCTCTTGGTTATGGTGCAGAGACTAATTTTCCGTGACTGGTTGCAAATCCTCTGTTTCAACTGGCAACAAATATTTCGGATGGCCACTGGGAATCTATATGACATTTTGGGCAAATACCCCAAAGTATTCCATGACTATCTGGGTAGGATAAAACGGGTCAAAACCCCTAACATCATGCATCCTGATGCTCAGCCCCGGTACTTTAGGGCAAGGCCTCTCCCCCACTTGCTACTTGCCAAGGTTGACATGGTGCAACAGTGCCTGAAGGACCTGGGGATCATATGCACTGAACAATTTGCAGAGTGGACCGCATCCATGATGCCAGTAACGAAGCCTGACAAATCCGTCTGACTTTGCCAGGATTACAAACTCACAATAAAAAGAGCTTCATGCTTGGACCGGTACTCCATGTCGACATTGGAAGATTTGTACGCAAAACCCGCTGGAGGGTGTTCCTTTTCAAAACTTTTTTAAAAATAAATTTAGATTACCCAATTATTTTTTTTTCCAATTAAGGGGCAATGTATCGAGGCCAATCCACCTACTCTGCACATTTTTGGGTTGTGGGGGCGAAACCCACGCAGACATGGGGAGAACATGCAAACTCCACACGGACAGTGACCCAGAGCCGGGATCGAACCTGGGACCTCAGCGCCGTGAGGCGGTTGTGCTAACCACTAGGCCACCGTGGTGCCTTCCTTTTCAAAACTTGACATGAGTCATACCTATTTGCTGGTGGAGTTAGATCCAGCGTCCAGTAATTTGCCACCATAAACACCCATAAAAAGCATATTTAATGCACCCGCCTCCTGCTTGGGGTCAAATTCCCAGCGTAAAATTGAAAGTATCGTGCAGGGTCCGGCGAAGGTGGTCGTCTATCTAAATGAAGTGCTCATCACATGCTCCATGGAGAAAGAGCATATGAACAACCTGCAAGAAATACTCAAGTGGGTGCCCAACTGAAGAGGAGCAAGTGTGGATAAAGACGGTCGATACCCAGTCTGATTAGTAAGTTCGCAGATGACACCAAGGTTGGTGGAATAGCAGATTAAGTTGAGGATTGTCAGAAGATACAGCAGGACATAGGTTGGAGACTTGGGCTGGGAAATGGCAAATGGAGTTTAATCCGGACAAATGTGAGGTAATGCATTTTGGTAGGTCTAACATAGAGGGGAAATATACCATATATGGTAAAGCCCTTAGGAAAATAGAAAGTCAGAGAGATCTGGGTGTGCAGGTCCACAGATCTTTGAAGGTGGCAACGCAAGTGGACAAGGTAATCAAGATAGCACACGAATGCTTGCCTTCATTGGATGGGGCATCGAGTATAAAAACTGGCAAGTCATGCTACAGTTGTATAGAACCTTGGTACGGCCGCACTTGGAATCCTTGCTTACAATCCTGGTCGCCACACTACCAGTAGGATATGGAGGCTTTGGAGAGGGTGCAGAGGAGGTTTACCAGGATATTGCCTGGTCTGGAGGGTGTTAGCTATGTGGAGAGGCTGAACAGACTCGGACTGTTTTCATTAGAAAGACAGAGGTTGAGGGGTGACCTGATAGAGGTCTACAAGATTATGAGGGGCATGGATAGAGTGGATGGGCAGGCACTCTTTCCCATGGTGGAGTGGTCAGTCACCAGGAGGCATAGGTTTAAGGTCCATGGGGCGAAGTGTAGAGGAGATGTGTGAAGCAGGTTTTTAATGCAAAAGGTGGCGAGCGCCTGGAATGCGTTGCAGGGGAAGTTGTGGAAGCAGATACATTAACGGCGTTCAAAAGGCATCTTGACAAACACATGGCTAGGATGGGTATAGAGGGATACGGCACAAGGAAGTACTGAGGGTTTTGGCAACGGTTGGTATCATGACTGGTACAAACTTGGAGGGCCGAAGGGCCTGTCTCTGTTCTGTCTTGTTCTTTGTTCTAGGCTTACGTTAACACTTCAATTAAGTTATGGTGAAAAGCCACTCGTCGCCACATTCCGGTGCCTGGTTGGGTACACGGGGGCTGTTTAGCACACGGCTAAATCACTGGCTTTGAAAGCAGGCCAGCAGCACAGTTTGATTCCTGTAACAGCCTCCCCGAACAGGCGCCAGAATGTGGCGACTAGGGACTTTTCCCAGTAACTTCATTTGAAGCCTACTCGTGACAATAAGCGATTTTCATTTCATTTTCATCTCAGAAGGAGAATTCAAAATGTCCAATTTACCTCACAGCACGTCTTTCGGGACTTGTGGGAGGAAACCGGAGCACCCGGTGGAAACCCACGCAGACTCAGGGGAACATGTAGACTCCACACAGACAGTGACCCAAGCCGAGAATCGAACCTAGGACCCTGGAGCTATGAAGCAACAGTGCTAACCCCTGTGCTACCATGGTGCCGTGTTATTAGTACAATAACGTTTATTCATTCACATAATTCATATTAGTTACGGTAGTTACTTTTACAGAACGATCAAGATTCAAACTTAATGCTGGACTTTGACTTCCTTTGAGTGACTGACAAGTACCCAAGCAGATATTGGCCTGTATCCATGTGTTGGTCTCTGCAGTCTTCTCGGCATGGTCAGGTCTTTGGGCTGATCCTCTTCTTCTGGGTTCTTCCTTCATCTCCTCTGGATTGTCCAGGGTCGTCCTTCACGGTGGTTGGTCTCTCGAGTCGCCACTGCTGGTGTGCCTAGGGTGCCTGTTTTTATCCCTCCTCCCTTTTGCAATTTCCCCTGACCTCCTGCCAATTGGGTCTCAGAAGGGGTTCACAGCACCCAATGGTCCGATTGGTGACTTGTTGACAGGACACCTGAGCCCGGCCCAGGTGTCCATTGCTGGTGGCGTGGGCTGCACATAACCTGTTGCCAAATAAGGTAAGTAGGTGATCGAAAGTCTGCCCTGACCAGGGCTTTGACAATGGGTTTGTGCATATCAATAGGGTGTGATGATCTCCTGACCGTTGATTGACGGGGCAGATCCAGACGTGTTCTGGCAGCTTGTCTGTTGGTTGTGTATTTGGACTTGGTAAGTTCGAATTCCCACGGTGCTGGGTGCTGAAGTGTCTGTGGCTTGGTTTAAAGTGCCAAGTTCTTTAATTTAAAATACCCAATTTTAATCGGGCCTAGGTTACCACACGGTATACGCCCGCAACTTTGGGGATCGGGCACTTTAGCGCTGATGAGAACCAGCATCGGTCTCCTACAGAGTTAGGATTCAAGGGAGAGTTCAACAGAAGCATCTGGACCACCTCAAGAAGCCGGAGCCCGCTCCACACAACGCCCAACTAGCAGTATTTATGTCCTCTCTGTGCCAGGAACTGCCCTTCAACCAGATGACCCAGCCATCTATATCCCAACCTCCGGACCAGCAGAATGTGGATGACCCCAGCTCAGAAGAATCCGTGAAGAGGACAATGTTGTGTATGGGAGCTAGGGGCAGCATGGTGGCGCAGTGGATTTGCCCTGCTGCCTCACGGTGCCGAGGCCACAGGTTCGATCCCGGCTCTGGGTCACTGTCCGTGTGGAGTTTGTACATTCTCCCCGTGTTTGTGTGGGTCTCGCCCCCACAACCCAAAGATGTGCAGGGTAGGTGGATTGGCCACGTTAAATTGCCCCTTAATTGGAAAAAATGAATTGGGTACTCTAAATTTTAAAAAAAGTGCATGGGACCAAGGTCCCGGCGATAACACTTCGGAGGTCGGCCAGAAAAAGACGGTTGACGAACTGATACCGACCTCCCGAAGCAGAACCGCCGCAAGATGAGGGCAGCATGGTAGCATGGTGGTTAGCATAAATGCTTCACAGCTCCAGGGTCCCAGGTTCGATTCCCGGCTGGGTCACTGTCTGTGCGGAGTCTGCACGTCCTCCCCGTGTGTGCGTGGGTTTCCTCCGGGTGCTCCGGTTTCCTCCCACAGTCCAAAGATGTGCGGGTTAGGTGGATTGGCCATGCTAAATTGCCCGTAGTGTCCTAAAAAGTAAGGTTAAGGGGGGGGGGGGTTGTTGGGTTACGGGTATGGGGTGGATACGTGGGTTTGAGTAGGGTGATCCTTGCTCGGCACAACATCGAGGGCTGAAGGGCCTGTTCTGTGCTGTACTGTTCTATGAAGCATAGCCTCGGGCAAAGTGGTGGAAAAGGCTCCCACTACTCGCGGCTGAAGGGGTGCTTTCGGACTTTGGGGGGGAGGGGTGTCATAACCCCTATGAGGATCACAGGGAAACCATTGTCAATCTCCCCATGGGACTCGTGGAGTACAAACTTCCCAGGTCGGGGCGGAGGCCACCCAGCGGGAGCCCGTTAGACCTACACATAAAAGTCTCATTGGCACCACCCCCACCCTGCTTCCCAACTCCTGACATTTCAGCAACTCCCCCCCCCCCCCCCCCCCCCCCACCCCTCCAGTGAAGTGTTCCTTCATTTTTCTCTCCCAGAGATGATCACCTTGCTCCTGCATTCCATCCTCCTTACATTTGAGGTTGCCCAAAACTCTGTTGCACACATTTTAATTTGCAGCTGGTCCAGTTTCCTTGTCACTCCTGTGCTCACTGATCTACAGTGGGTCCCAGTCAACTTTGAAATGTTTATCAATTTTTCAGATCTCCCCCCCCCCCCCATTGCCTTTCCCATCCCTTTCTCTGTAATCTCCACTAACCCCAGAGCCCTCCAAGATATCTGTGCTCCTCTAGTCCTGGCCTCCTGTGCATTCCCAATCATAATTGCTTCAATTAATGGCTGTGCCTTCAATTGTCTCGGCCCCAAGCTCTGGAATTCCCACCCCACACCACTCTGTCTCTCTACCTTGCTTTCCTTTTTTAAAACACTTCTTGGACTTCCGGTGACGGGTATGTACTGAGCGGAGGCAGGCAAGGTGGCTCTTCTACTGGAAGTTGGACTTTGGCACTTTTAATCCAAAAATAAGCTACTAAATTTGCAGTAACCTCCCCACTCTCCTTCATGTTCACCACAGTAAAATGCTTGCAAACAATTCTGGAAGTCAAAAAGACAGCAGGATCAGTAAGAACCTGGAAAGGAAGGACAAAGCGACAATGAGCATGCAGAGTGAGACGGAGTTGGTCGCACCCGAACCGGCACATGCTAGGCTAACCATCGATAAACGAGCGTATGGACATCCTAATACAGGAGCCCTAAAGCAAAGAGACGCCATCAAACTAGAGATGATGTTAACGGTGAAGGCAGCAGTCGTGGACGCCCTGGCTCCCTTCAATGTGGCGCTCAAAAAGACAAAGCAATGGCTAGAGACACAGGAGGCAACCATCAGGGAGCTGGAGAAGGCAGCAACTGACAAGAGCGACTGGATTGCTCCTTTGGAGATGGAGATGGCTCGGAAAGGGATTGTTGAAAGGGAAGGTCGCGGACCAGGAGAACCAAGCACGTTGCCAAAATCTCTGCATTAGGGCTTACCGGAGGGTATCAAGGGCAGGAACCCATGGAGCACATGGAACAGATGCTGGGGAAACTGGTTGAGGGGGAAGAACTTCGCCAAACCCCCGAAGATAGACTGAGCACACGGATCACTCCGACCAAGGCCTAAAACGGGGGAGCAGCCCAATTTATTTATTTTTCCAATTCAGGGGCAATTTGGTATGACCAATCCACCTACCCTGCACATCTTGAGCTGCGGGGGTGAGACCATTTACAACCTTCTACTGGGAGCTGTGTGCCTCCGAGCCCCCGGAGTGGGACTTGAAGATGAAGTAGTTCTTCGGTGGACTGGACATGCTGGTCTTGGGGGATGATAAGGGATGGGGCCTGGAAGCACCATTAGAACTGACAGCAGTCATGGAGAGCATGAACTCCATTCAGGGAGGGAAGGCACTGGGGCCGGATGGATTCCCGGTGTACTTCTATAAACAATTCACGCTAGCACTGACCCTGCACTTGTGGGAGCTGTTACTAGACTCTTTAGCAAGGGGTACCCTGCTGCCAACATTGGCTCAGGCCTCAATATCGTTGATCCCCAAAAAAGACAAAGACCTGACGGAGTGCGGATCCTACAGACCCATCTCACTCCTTAACACCGACACTAAGATCCTGGCGAAGGCCCTGGCAAGGCGGCTGCAGAACTGCATGCCAGAGGTAGTCACAGAAGATCAGATGGGCTTTATCACGACCAGGCAGCTAACAGTGAACATCAGGCACCTGCTGAACGTGAGCATGGATGACCCCATCCAGGAGGAAGAACACCAGAAGTGATCATCTGTCTGGATGCAGAAAAGGCCTTCAACGGGGTTGAATAGACGTACCTCACAGAGGCACTGAAACAGTTTGGGAGGGGTTCACCTCTTGCGTGGAACTACTGTTCAGCACGCCCAATGCGAGCGTATGGACAAACACCATCAGCTCTGGGTGGCATGGTGGTGTAGTGGTTAGCACTGCTTCCTACGGCGCTGAGGACCCGGGTCCGATCCCGGCTCTGGGTCATTGTCCGTGTCGCGTTTGCACATTCAGTGGCAGCATGGTGGCACAGTGGTTAGCATTGCTGCCTACGGCGCTGAGGACCTGGGTTCGAATCCCAGCCCTGGGTCACTGTCTGTGTGGAGTTTGCACATTCTCCCCGTGCCTGCGTGGGTTTCACCCCCACAACCCAAAGATATGCATGGTAGGTGGATTGGCCACGCTAAAATGCCCCTTTGTTGGGAAAAAATAATTGGGCACTCTAAATTTATTTTTAAAAACTAAAAAAAAAACACCACGGTTGCGATCCTCCGCTCCCCACGCGGCGTGGCAGAATCGCGGGAGGACCCCCCGACAAAATTCACGCCCCCCTCGCGCTCCCCGCGATTCCCCCCCCCCCCCCCCCCCCCCCCTCCGCCCCCCACGCTCGGAAGAATCGGCACTCGCCGTTTTGTACGGTGAACGGCGATGGGCCGAGCGGCCTGCCGGTCGCGGCCGTTTCACGACGGCGGCAAACACATCTGGTCGCTGCCGTCGTGAAACGGGAGTGAGAAGCCCGTTTGGGGCTTGTAGGTGGCCTAGAAAGGAAAGAGCACCACGACTGTGCTCGGGAGGGGACAGGCCCGCAATCGGTGTCCACCGATCGTCGGGCCAGCGTCCAAATTGGACGCACTATTTCCCCTCCGCCGCCCCGCAAGATCAAGCCGCCACGACTTGCGGGGCGGCTGAGGGGAAAGACGGCCACCGCGCATGCGCGTTCGTGCCGTCAGCGTCATGATGTCAGCCGCACATGCGCGGGTTGGAGCCGGCCAACCTGCGCATGCGCGGCTGACGTCATTGGCGCCGCCGGCCGCGTCATTCTCAGCGCGACGCCCCCGCGGCTGAGATTTACGGAGCGCCGCTCCTAGCCCCGTCGGGAGGGGAGAATAGGGGACGAGGAGCGGCCTCCGAGGCCGGCGTGAAACTCGGCCGAGTTCACGACGGCCCTCCCGATTTTTGCCGGGAGCGGAGAATTCCGCCCCACAGGCCTGGATACTTCTGACTGCACAGAGGCACGAGTCAGGGAAGTCTACTGTCCCGCTATTGTTTGCCCTGGCAACTGAGCCGCTAGTGATCGCTCTCAGAGTGGCAAAGGAGTGGAGAGGTATACAAAGGTAGACAGGGAACATAGTCTCACTTTATGCAGATGACCTGCTCCTCTACATCTTGAACTCCATGGCCAGCATGGAAGGAATAATGAAACTGCTGAAAGAGTTTGGAGCCTTAAACAAAAGGGACAATGCTGGAAAATCTCAGCAAGTCTGGCAGCATCTGTAGGGAGAGAAAAGAGCTAACGTTTCGAGTCCGATGACTCTTTGTCAAAGCTTTTTAAAAATAAATTTAGAGTACCCAATTATTTTTTCCAATTAAGGGGCAATTTAGCGTGGCCAATCCACCTAACCTGCACATCTTTGGGTTGTGGGGGTGAAACCCACGCAAACACGGGGAGAACGTGCAAACTCCACACAGACAGTGACCAAGAGCCGGGATTCGAACCCGGGTCCTCAGCGCCGTAGGCAGCAATGCTAACCACTGTGCCACCGTGCTGCCCTTCTCTTTGTCAAAGCTAACAGACAGAGAGAGTAGGAAATATTTATACTGTGGAGTGAGAATGAAAGATTAGTCATACCCACAGAAACCCAAGGAAACTGGGTGCCAATGGCCATAGATACCAAGGGTAAAGAGTGCTAATGGCAGTCCCCAGAGAGGACAAAAGATGTGAAAGGTCAAACAGCAGGGAAACTAACATCAGAGGATGAACTGGAGGTGTGGGAGGAGGGGAAGGGGGAAGCAAAGAGGAGAAAGGTGCAGGTAGGGTGGATACGATTGGAGGGGGAAAAATTAAATGTATATTAAGAAAGAAAGAAATGGTAAAAGGCAGTTAAAATGAAATGAAAATTCCCCCCCCCAATCTTATCCACCTCTCCTGCACCTTTCTCCTCTTTGCTTCCCCCTTCTTATGTACAGGTACTCACCTTCCTGACAGGCCCCTGCTCCCACCGAAAATCCAGAGGCCGCTCCCACTGAAAAGCAAGTGAATTTAAAGGCCCACACTCACCTTCCCGACAGGCCCCTGCTCCCGCCGAAAATCCGGAGTCCGCTCCCGCTGAAAAGCAAGTGAATTTAAAGGCCCACATTCACCTTCCCGACAGGCCCCTGCTCCCGCCGAAAATCCGGAGTCCGCTCCCGCTGAAAAGCAAGTGAATTTAAAGGCCCACACTCACCTTCCTGACAGGCCCCTGCTCCCGCCGAAAATCCGGAGTCCGCTCCCGCTGAAAAGCAAGTGAATTTAAAGGCCCACATTCACCTTCCCGACAGGCCCCTGCTCCCGCCGAAAATCTGGAGTCCGCTCCCGCTGAAAAGCAAGTGAATTTAAAGGCTCACACTCACCTTTTAGATAAAGGATCTGGATCGGCGCAGGCTGGAAGGGCCGAAAGGCCTGTTCCTGTGCTGTAATTTTCTTTGTTCTTTGTTCCCGACAGGCCCCTGCTCCCGCCGAAAATCCAGACGCGAAACATTTGCTCTTTTCTCTACCTACAGATGCTGCCAGACTTGCTGAGATTTTCCAGCATTGTCCCTTTCGTTTCAGATTGCAGCATCCGCAGTAATTTGCTTTTATCCAGAGTTTGGAGCCTTCTCATGTTACAAACTTAACCTGAGTAAGAGTGAAATCTTCCTTTGAACCGGCAGTGGGGAGGAGCAGAGCTGGAGGTACTGCCGTTCAAACTGGCCCAGACCAAATTCCGCTACCTGGGGATCCAAAGAGCCACGCCTGGACACAGCTCCACAAGTGGAACCCGACGAGCCTGGTGGAGAGTGTGCGAATGCACCCAAGAGAAACACGGGAGACAGACAGAAGGGAGGAAAACTACAAGAGACTGATTTGCTGGCAAATTAATGCCTGAGCACAATGTACATAAACCACTGTGTATACGTGTTTTGGCCAAGTCTGGCAAATTAAAGTCTGGAAGTACTTTCATTAAGGAGGGGGGGCAGGAGGGGGAGGGGGGGGGGGGGGCTATTGTTACAGTTGTTGGTTGGATCTTTTTTTATATATATATGTGTCGGTTTTGTTTGGCCTTTTGAATTTGTGATATGAAATGTGAAGAGCTCAATAAAAATTTTTAAAACACTTCTGAGAACCCACCTCGTTGACCAAGCTTTTGTTAATTTAACCTAACATCTCCATAAGAGGTTCGGTGTTATACTTTGTTTTATGATCTCTTGAGAAGGACCTTGTGACAAAGATATGCAGGTTAGGTGGGATTGGCCATGCTAAATTGTCCAAAAGGTTAGGTGGGGTTACTGGATTATGGGGATAGGGTAGAGGCGTGGGGTTAAGTTGGGTGCTCTTTCCAATGGCTGGTGCAGACTCGATGGGCTGAGTGGCCTCCTTCTGCACTGTAAATTCTATGATTCTATGATTTTGTTACTTTGAAGGTGGTGTTTGGATATGAGTTGTTATTGACTGTTCAGGGGCAGCAGTTGGGAAGGTTGCTTTTTTAAAATTCACCAGCCTTAGTGAGTCTGCTGATTATTTTGGTTAGTATTGATCATTGCCCAGGAGCCATCAGCAATAACAACACTAGGGTAATATAAAAGCAGCTGCAAGATATTTTGGGATGCTGAGTCTAGCACTGCAATAAGTAGAGTTCTCACCTTTCCAGGATTGGTCTGCAGTTTCCAAGAATTGACAAAATTGGACAAATGAAAATGGGTCATTTTCATGATTACCCTGCACCTGTTGTTTCCGATGCAGGCAGCATGCACACCTTTTTCAGCCTACTAATTTAAATTATTGCAGCAAGCAGCCACCACAAAGTGCACTGCTGAGGACTGAGAAGGGTTGCTCAATCATGAGAGGTTACCACAATTTAAAAATACCCTGCTCTACTTATAGTTAAGCTGTACCTTTAAAAGAGGAACGGCTAGATTCTCCATTTCTGAGACTTAAGTATTTACGCCGGTGCAGGATTTGTGGGCTTACATGACAGCAAAACTAGTGCCACACCTGGACCTGGACTGATTCAGTGACTTTTAAGGGGCTGGCATTGGCGCCATGTGGAACACAATCGATTCCAATGAGAAATGGCACTGGGTTTGCGATTGACACTCTGGATTGACACTGACAAGCTGCAGCCGCATATACACACAATTCACTCCCACACATGGTGTGCAGCCTCTTATGCATGGATGAGCCTGATTAATTGGAAAAAATGAGTTGGGTACTCTAAATTTATTTTTAAAATAAATTTCATGGCGCCAAGGACCCGGGTTCGATCCACCTACCCTGCACATCTTTGCATTCTGGGGGTGAGACTCATTCTTTTTTGTTAAACGTATTTTATTCAAACTTGTATCAAAGTAGGTTACAGCAAATAAACACCCCGGGAAACATTCTTCCCAACAATCAACTATACAGTTTGTACAGATTTTTCTCCTTTTTCACCCCCCTCCCCATCAACCCCCCTGTGACGAACAGCTCCTCAAACACGGTCACAAACAGCTCCCACCTTTTCTCAAACTCCCCTGATGAGCCCCTTAACTCATACTTTATCTTCTCTAGCCGCAGGAAGTCATACAGGTCACCCAACCATGCCACTACCCCCGGTGGCGATGCCGACCGCCACTCTAGAAAAATTTGTCGCCGTGCAATCAGAGAGGCGAAGGCCAAGACATCGGCCTTCCTCCTCGCCATGAGCTCCGGCTTCTCTGAAACACCAAATATCGCCACCAAAGGGTCCGGGTCCAGTCCCTCCTCCACTGTCCTGACTAAGACCGCGAACACTCCTGCCCAGAAACTTCCCAATTTTCCACAACCCCAAAACATGTGCACATGATTCGCTGGCCCCCACCCACACCTCTCACTCATCTGCTACCCCCTGAAAGAACCCACTCATTCTTGCCCGAGTCATATGCACCCTGCGCACCACCTTAAACTGTATCAGGCTCATCCTTGCACAAGAGGAGGTCCCGTTTACCCTTCGCATTGCCTCACTCCATGCTCTCCAATTGATCTCCATTCTCAACTCTGCTTCTCATTTCTCCTTGATCTTCACCACCCACTCACCTCCCTGCTCCCCCAGCCACTTATATATATATCGCCAGTTCTTCCCTCCCCTTCCACTTCCGGAAGCAGCAGTCGTTCCAGCAGGGTGTATCCTGGCAATCTAGGGAACCCTTTTCAGACCTTTCGCGCAAAGTCCCTAACCTGTAGATACCTGAACTCACTACCTCTCGGCAGCTCTACCCTCTCCCTTAGCTCCTCCAGACTGGCGAACCCTTCCTCCAAATACAAATCCCTCACCTTGACCAGCCCCATTTCCCTCCACTTCCTGTATGCACTATCCATCCCCCCCACCGGCTCAAACCCATGATTCTCGCACAGAGGCATTAGCACCGACATCCCTTCCACCCGAAAATGCCTCCTCAGCTGATTCCATATCTTCACCGTGGACTGCACCACTGGGCTCCCTGAATACCTCCACGGAGCCATTGGCAATGCTGCCGTCACCATAGCCCTCAAACTAGACCCCTTACAAGATTCCTCCTCCAGCCTAACCCACTCTACGCCCTTCTCCTTTCCACCGCTGCCGCACCTTGTCCACATTTGCCGCTCAATAATAATTTTTTTTTAAAGACCTTATCCTGTAGGCTGTATCGCCTCCTGTGAGTAGCTACTGGTTTGCAATCTGGAGTGAGATTGGTGAAGAGAGGAGGGGGGGAGATGCGCAGCGTGGCTAGGCTGCAGATAGTGAGTGGGGGCAGGGGCTCGCCGAAGCTGAGGGTGAGGCTCTTGAGGTTGCACTGGAAATCCAGGCCTAATAAGAGTGGCGCGCAGAGGTCAGGCAGGATATAAAGTTAAAATTTTGAATAACTAGTGCCTCGAATTGTGAGCTTAGTGACGGTGCATCCTTGGATTTGGACTGAGTGGGAGCCCGAAGCGAGGGCGATAGTTTGGCTCACAGGAAAAATAGGAAGCGAACAGCGTCTTACCAGCTCTGGGTGTATGAAGCTCTCGGTGCTCCCGGAGTCAAAGAGGCATGGCGTGCTGTACCCGTTGATCTGGACCTCGTAGGTGCTTGGGGGGGGGGATTGATCTAGGGTGACTGCGTTGAGTTGCGGGCCGCGTGATGGGTGCCCGGGGAAGTCGTAGTCTTCCGAGTGGGCGTCCGTTCGAGTAGATGCCGGTACGTTCTGGCGAGCTTGATGCAGGATCGCTGCGCTGAGTTGCGGGCCGCATGATGAGTGCCCGGGGAAGTCGTAGTCTTCTGATGAGCTATCTGAGCCTGGAGATGCAGATGGAGCCCGTGGATCGCATGTGGTGAGCGGCGAGGAAGATGGCGTGCAAGATGGCGGCCCCCATGAGTCGCACGTGGCCGGCCGCGTGGTGGGGGTTTGCCAAGATGGCGGCCCCCATGGATCGCATGTGGCGGGAGGGGGCGGAGTTGAGGCGTAAGCCGCAGCGTTTCGGGCCCCGCGGGCCCGCTGGTGTTGGGAGCGATTTGTTCTCTCTACTGGGGAGTTAGAAACTGGGGCCCTTTTCGCGAGGCACACTCTGGCATTTGGCCTTTCTTCCCGCAGCTGCTGCAGGTCGCGGATCGGGCTGGGCAATGCTGCCGCGGGTGCTGGCTTTGGCCACAGAAATGGCAGGTTGGGGCAGCTGAGTAGCTGGCTGGAGCAGCTGAGTAACTGGCTGCGGCAGCAGAGTAACTGGCTTTGGCAGCGCAGTAGCTGGGGGGCCGTGCGGCACAGGCCTGGGGGGATTATTGGTCGGGGGCCCACGATGAGGTCGCGGGGTCCGCGGGAAACGAGGTGAGGCTGCGGAAGGAGACTTCCATAGTGGTAGCAGCCTCCACAGTAGTAACTAAGTCCTGGGACCCCTTTTCTAGCAGTCTTTGGCGCACATAGTTAGATCTAAGGCCCGCTACGAAAACATCCCGCACAGCAAGCTCCCAATGTTCAGCCGCGGTAACGGCTTGATAATTACAGTCATTAGAAAGATTGTTCAGTTCCCGTACAAATTCGGCTAGCGTTTTTGTAGGCCGCTGACGGCGAGTCGTAAACACGTGGCGTGCATAAACCTCGTTAATGGGCTTAACGTACATTTTGTCCAGAATCGCCAGCGTTGCGGTGTAAGAACCGGCCGGATTTAGCTGTGTGGAAATTCTGTGGCTTACCCTCGCGTGCAGTAGGCTGAGTTTTTGTTCCTCCGTTGTTCCAGCGGTGCTGACTTCTGCCAAGTAGGCCTTAAAACATCTCAGCCAGTGGGAAAAAATTTCTTTAGCCTCTGCATCCTGCGGGTTGAGTTCTAGGCGTCCGGGCTTGAGGGCTGCTTCCATGATTTATTTTGACTGTTTCGTAAGTATATTAAATTGATGGAACCATCAATACGGACACGTGCTTGTAGGATTAGAATAGCAGTTTTAATATACTTACAACTGATCCAGCCTGTTAGCTGTTATCTTTCGGTGAACTGGCTGGCTGACTCTGTGGCACGGATCTTTATGCAGTAGCTCCAGGGGGAGGAGTTCTGGGCGGAGCCAAGGGGGAGCCCAGTACAAACTCTCGAGTACTCCCAGAGCTACTCCCCCTGGTGGTCAGGTAGTGCAACTGCACCTACAATATTGGTACATATATATACTGGGAACAGAGTGACATTGGTAACTTATAATACCATGTGAATCTCATTCACCACACCCTGCACAACTTTGGGTTGTGGGGGTGAAACCCACGCAGACACGGGGAGGATACGTGCAAACTCCACACGGACAGTGACCCAGAGCCAGGATCGAACTTGGGACCTCGGTGCCGTGAGGCAGCAGTGTTAACCACTAGGCCACCATGCCGCCCTCCCTTCTGCTTTTTTTGACCTGGAGTGAGGCAAAGGGAGGATTCCAGCTAGGCTACTCCCAAGCTGAAGATGGGGGAGGGTTTTCTCTTGCAGTTTGTTGATATCTTCGCTGGAATATTTTGTTCATTGATTTTTGACTGTGTCTGGAACTGTATGTTACTTGTTAATGAGACCAGATGCTGGTACTGAGCAGTGGAGGTGCGGGAGTCCGATTTGGCTGCGCAACTCGAAGGTTGTGTCGAGATGCCTTTTTGGACTAGTGGTGACTTTTTGTTTTAGTGGCTATCTGCCGTTCCCGGTTTGGGAGCCATGCAGGTTGCTGGGGTTTTTTTGTTTTTCGTTGTACTGTTGTTGGTTTATGTTTAACTGGTGGGGAATTTTATGTTTGATGTTGTGTTGTTTATTGTTTCTCGCCGAGCGGCTGTATGCTCGCCAGTTGTAGCCCCTCCTGCTCCTGTGGCCAAAGATTTGGCAAGCTACCCATGCTGGTGAAGGGGGGGGTGTTCACTGTCTCTCTGCAGCCTTGCTCCGTGCCACTACTGGGGGCCTGTCCACTGCTGTGGGACTGCTCCTGGGGCCGGCGAGGGGGTGGGGGTGGGTGCGGGGGGAGAGGCGTGCTGGTTTGGGTACAGGTGGCTTTGTTTTCTTATTGCTTGTTTACTGGGTTTGTTTATGGTATGAAGTTCGTATTTTCATTGGACTGTTGCCTGTTTTGTGGTTTCTGTGTTTGCTCTGTATTTTGCCTTGACGTTTGTATGATGAACCTGTTCTTGGACTGGCTGTCCCCTCTTGAGAGGGGAGGGTGTTTTCTCTCTCTCTTCTGCCGTGCCAGGCGGCACAGTAGCACAGTGGTTAGCACTGCTACCTCACAGCTTCAGGGACCCGGTGACTGTCTGTGTGGAGTTTGCACTGTCTCCCCGTGTCTGCATGTGTTTCCACCGGGTGCTCCAAGTTCCTCCCACAGTCCAAAGATGTGCAGATTAGGTGGATTGGCCATGCTAAATTGCCCCTTAGAGTCCAAAAGTTAGGTCTGGTTACTGGGTTTACGGGGATAGGGTGGAGGTGTGGGCTTAAGTAGGGCGCTCTTTCCAAGGAGTGGTACAGACTTGATGGGCCAAATGGCCTCCTTCTGCACTGTAAATCCTGTGCCCCTTGTTGGTGCGTCATTTTCCGGTGTTCTGTGCAGCTCATTTTCACACATGCACACTCGTTTTTTTGAAATATATATTTTTCTCCCCGTGTTTGTGTGGGGTTCGCCCCCACAACCCAAAGACATGCAGGCTAGGTAGATTGGCCACGCTAAATTGCCCCTTAATTGAAAAAAAATAATTGGGTACTCTAAATATATTTTTTAAAAGACGTATCCGATAACCAGACATCCACAGAAACAAAAAATCATTGCCCACAACACTCCCTACCCCCTTAGTTTTCCTCCTCTTATTTCACCCCAAACCACTGACAAAATCAGAAACAAACCCCTTACACCCCCTTGATTAACGTCTTCATTCACATTAAAGAGGCTTCTGCCTCTGCGTGAACCCCTTGTCTACCTCCCATAAGGCGAACCTTCTCCAAGTGCAGGAATTCTGCCGCTCACCTCCGCCTTTGGTGGCGCCGAGTGCTGCCAACACAACAAAATCCGTCTCCGGGCTATCAAGAAGACAAAGGCCAGGATATCGGCCTTTCTCCCCACCTGGACTCCTGGATCTTCCGATGCTCGAAATATTGCCACGTTCGGAGTGGGGGCCAATCTTACCCCCAGAATCTCAAACGTAACATCTGAGAACCCCTGGCAGAATCTCCTCAGCTTTGGACACCACAGGGCATGTGTACGTGATATGCGGGCCCTCCCGCACACATCTATCCTCGACCCCTGCAAAGAACCGGCTCAACTTCGTGACTGTCATGTGGGCCCTATGCACCACCTTAAATTGTATGAGACCTAACCTCGCGCATGACGAGGACGCGGTCGCCCTCCACAGGGCTTCCTTCTACGTCCAGTCCTGCATCTCCCCACCCAACTCCTTCCCCCCCCCCCATTTGCGATTGATCTCCTCCACCGGAGCATCCTCCCTCTCCGTCAGCTCTCCATAAATGTCGGATCCTTCACGCCCCCCCCCCACCCAAAAAAAAATAAAAGGGTACGCTAAATTTATTTTAAAAACCATAAAAAGCCCAGCTTATCTTGCAACACCAGAGGCAGCAGCCCCGGGAAGGACGGCACCTCATTCCCCACAAAGACGCTCACCTGCAGGTTGCAGCTCGTGTTTCCTCCAGCTCTTCCAGGCCTACAAATCTATCCCTTTCAAACAAGTCCCTAAAATACTCTATCCACACCTGCTGCCACCCCCGGAACTCGGCATCCAGCCCCGCCAGCACAAACCAGTGATTATCGCATATCAGTGCCCACAGATATATATACCTTCCAACCCAAAGTTTTTTTTTTTAAATAATTTTTATTGAAGAAATTTTTCAAAATACAAACATTTTAACCCCCCCTACATTTACATTTAAATTATAACAAAACAAAGTCAAACCCCCCTACTTAACAAAAAAAAAAAAAAAGTCCCCCCCCCCCCCCCCTACTCGCGCGTCCTCCCCACCCCCCCCCCCCCCCCCGCCGGCGAACCGACAGTCAGACCAACTTATCATTTCTGGCAGTGTCCTCGGGCAGGCCTTGCCCGTGCCACCACCGCTACCGTACTTCCTTCGTCTTTGTCCCCCCTCCCCCCCCCCCCCCTCCTCCCCCCTCCCTCCCGCCATCCCCTCCTCTCCCGGGTTGCTGCTGTCACGGCCTCAGTTTCTATCTCTGATCCAAGAGGTCTAGGAAGGGTTGCCATCGCCTGAAAAACCCCTGCACCGACCCTCTCAGGGCGAATTTGATCCTTTCCAATTGGATGAAGTTTGCCATGTCGTTTAACCAGGTGTTAACACTCGGAGGCCTTTCGTCCCTCCACTGAATCAAGATCCTCCTCCGAGCCACCAAGGACGCAAAGGCTAATATTCCAGCCTCCCTCGCCTCCTGTACCCCCGGTTCCACCCCAACCCCGAAGATCGCAAGTCCCCATCCTGGCTTGACCCTGGACCCCACCACTCTCGACACCGTCCCTGCCACCCCCTTCCAGAACTCCTCCAGTGCCGGACATGCCCAAAACATATGTGCATGATTCGCAGGGCTTCCCGAACATCTAATACACCTGTCTTCACCCCCGAAAAACCGACTCATCCTTGTCCCCGTCATGTGGGCTCTATGCAGTACCTTAAATTGAATGAGACTTAGTCTCGCACATGAC
Organism: Scyliorhinus canicula; assembly: GCF_902713615.1. Classification (NCBI taxonomy): domain Eukaryota; kingdom Metazoa; phylum Chordata; class Chondrichthyes; order Carcharhiniformes; family Scyliorhinidae; genus Scyliorhinus; species Scyliorhinus canicula. The sequence goes on from NC_052157.1 coordinate 120,430,346, forward strand.
GACGACGAGTTGACCCTCTCCAGGGCGTCTGCCCATGTCCCGTCCTCTATCTGTTCCCCCAGCTCTAACTCCCACTTATCTTTCAGCTCCACTACTGGTACCTCCTCCACCTCCTGCATAATCTTATAGATGTCCGAGATCTTCCCCTCCCCGACCCAGACCCCTGATAGCACCCTATCACTCACCCCCCTGTCGGGGAGCGCGGGGAACCCCTCTACCTGTCGTCTGGCAAATGCCTTCACTTGGAGGTACCTGAACGTGTTCCCCGGGGGGAGCCCAAATTTCTCCTCCAGCTCTCCCAAGCTCGCAAACCTCCCCTCTATAAACAAGTCCCTCAGTTGTCTAATACCCGCCCTCTGCCAGCTCTGGAATCCCCCTCCTGTATTTCCCGGCGCAAATCTGTGGTTCCCTCTTAGTGGTGCCCCTATCAGACCTCCCACTTCCCCCCTGTGTCGCCTCCACTGCCCCCAGATCTTGAGGGTGGCCGCCACCACCGGGCTCGTGGTATACCTCGTGGGAGGGAGCGGCCATGGTGCCGTTACCAGTGCCCCTAAGCTTATGTTGCCGCAGGACGCCCTCTCCATGCGCTTCCAGGCTGCCCCCTCCCCTTCCATCATCCACTTTCGTACCATCGATGTATTTGCCGCCCAGTAATATCCTGAAAGGTTGGGTAACGCCAGCCCTCCACTATCCCTACTCCGCTCCAAAAAGACCCTTCTAACTCTCGGGGTGCCATGTGCCCACACATACCCCATGATACTACTCGTTACCTTCTTGAAAAAGGCCCTGGGGAGGAAGATGGGCAGACACTGGAACAAAAACAAGAACCTCGGGAGGACCGTCATTTTAACTGACTGCACCCTCCCTGCCAGCGACAGCGGCACCATGTCCCACCTCTTAAACTCCTCCTCCATCTGTTCCACCAGTCTGGAAAAGTTCAACTTGTGGAGGGTCCCCCAGTTCTTTGCCACCTGCACCCCCAAGTACCTAAAACTTTTAACTGCTCTTTTGAAGGGGAGTCTCCCAATTCCCTCCCCTTGGTCTCCCGGGTGTATTACAAAGACCTCACTTTTCCCCAGATTTAATTTATACCCCGAAAAGTCCCCGAACTCCGCTAGTATCCCCATTACCTCCGGCATTCCCCCCTCCGGGTCTGCCACATACAACAACAAATCATCCGCATAGAGCGAGACCCGATGTTCCTCCCCTCCCCTTGTCAGTCCTCTCCACCCCCGTGAACCCCTCAGTGCCATCGCCAACGGCTCAATCGCTAATGCAAAGAGTAAGGGGGATAGGGGACATCCCTGCCTAGTACCTCGATGGAGCCCAAAATATTCTGACCTCCTCCCGTTTGTTACCACACTTGCCATCGGAGCTGAATAGAGCAGTTTTACCCACTTGATAAATCCCTCCCCAAACCCAAACCTTTCCAACGTCTCCCACAAGTATTCCCACTCCACCCTGTCAAATGCCTTCTCCGCGTCCAGCGCTACCACTATCTCCGCCTCCCCTTCCACTGCTGGCATCATAATCACATTTAACAATCTCCGGACATTGTGTTAAGTTGGCGTCCCTTCACGAACCCCGTCTGGTCTTCATGGACTACCCCTGGCACACAGTCCTCTATCCTGGTTGCCAGGACCTTTGCTAACAGCTTGGCGTCAACATTTAGGAGGGAGATGGGCCTGTAGGACCCGCACTGGACCGGGTCCTTGTCCCGCTTCAAAATCAGGGAGATCAGGGCCTGCGACATTGTTGGGGGCAGAACCCCCCCCTCGCGCGCCTCATTAAAGGCTCTCACCAGCACTGGACCCACCAAGTCCACAAATTTCCTGTAAAACTCCACCGGGAACCCATCCGGCCCCGGCGCCTTCCCCGCCTGCATCTGGCCTATCCCTTTAATTAGCTCCTGCAGCTCTATCGGCGCCCCCAACCCTTCTACCAGCTCCTCCTGTACCTTTGGGAACCCCAATTTGTCGAGAAAGTTCTTCATTCCCCCTCTCCTCTTCGGCGGTTCAGACCTATACAATTCCCTATAGAAGTCCCTAAAGACCCTATTCACCTCTTGCCCCTTCTGCACTACGTCCCCACCCCTCTCTCTCACTCCCCCAATCTCTCTGGCTGCATCTCGCTTACGAAGCTGGTGTGCCAGCATCCTGCTCGCCTTTTCCCCGTACTCATACGCCGCACCCTGCGCCCTTCTCCACTGCATTTCCGCCTTCCTAGTGGTCAGTAGGTCGAACCTGGCCTGCAAGCTACGCCGCTCCCTTAATAGCCCCTCCTCTGGTGCCGCCGCATATTTCCTATCTACTTCTAGGAGCTCCCCCACCAGCCTCTCCCTTTCCTGCCTCTCCTTCCTCTCTCTGTGTGCCCTTATGGAGATCAGCTCTCCTCTAATCACTGCTTTCAAGGCCTCCCAGACCGTCCCCACCTGCACCTCACCTGTGTCATTCGTACCCAGATAGTTCTCAATGCCCGTTCTCACCCTTCTGCACACCTCTTCGTCCGCCAACAGCCCTACATCCAGGCGCCACAACGGGCGTTGATCCCGCGCCTCCCCCATGTCCACGTCCACCCAATGTGGTGCATGGTCCGATATCGCAATGGCCGAGTACTCCGTGTCCTGCACTCTCGGTATCAGCCCCCTGTTCAATACGAAAAAATCGATCCTAGAGTACACTCTGTGGACGTGGGAGAAAAAAGAATACTCCCTCGCCCTAGGCCTACCAAATCTCCATGGGTCTACCCCTCCCATCTGCTCCATGAACCCCCTTAACACCTCTGCCGCTGCCGGCCTCCTATTCGTCCCAACCCAAAGTTTTACTTGCATTGGTTCCAAACTTGCAACGCTGAGACCACCACCAGGCGAACGGAATATCAGACCAGTGAAAACAGAAAGGGTGCCAACAACAGTGCGCTCAAAATTGTCCCCCTACACGATGCAGCCACCATCCGCTCCCGCACTGACACCTCCTCCACTACTTATTTCCTAACCATTGCGATGTTCACACCAAGTAATAGTTCATCATACTTAGGACAGCACGGTGGCACAGTGGTTAGCACTGCTGCCTATGGAGCTGAGGACCTGTGTTCAATCCCATGCCCCGGGTCATTGTCTGTGTGGAGTTTGCACATTCTCCCCATGTCTGCGTGTATCTCACCCCCATAACCGAAAGATGTGCAGGACAGGTGGATTGGCCACGTTAAATTGCCCCGTGTTTGGAAAAAAATAATTGGGTACTCCAAATTTTTTTTTTTTAAAGTTCATCAAACTTGGCAACGCCTGCCCCCTCCTCCCCTCGCCCACTCTCCAAAAACATCTTCCTCACTGGCAGGGTCTTCCCTGTCCACACAAAACCCCAAATTATACTGTTCACCTTCCTAAAAAAGGACGAGGGAACATAGATGGGGAGCACGAACAAGAACCTGGGCAGCACGTCATTTTAACTGTCTGCACGCATCCAGCCAGTGACAGCAGCAACACATCCCACCTCTTAAGGTCCACCTTGATTCCCTCCACCAATCTTGCCAGATTCAATTTATGCAGCTGTGCCCAGCTCTGTGTCACTGCATCTTGAGGTACCGAAAATAGGGCAGCACGGTGGCTCAGTAGGTTAGCACTGCAGTCTCACAGTGCTGAGGTCCCAGGTTCAATCCCAGCTCTGGGTCACTGTCCGTGTGGAGTTTGCACATTCTCCCCGTGTTTGCGTGGGTTTCGCCCCCACAACCCAAAGATGTGCAGGGTAGATGGATTGAATACGTTAAATTGCCCCTTAATTGGAAAATATTAATTGGGTACTCTAAATTTATTTTTTTTAAGAGATACCGAAAATACACCCCCTCCACCCAGAATAGCAACTCCCCTAGCCTCCTCCCTGCCCTCTTGCATTACTTGGGAGCACCTCGCTTTTCCCCATGTTCAATTTACACCCCGATAAATGGCCAAATTCTCTCAGGATTGTCACAATCCTATCAAAGCTGCCCACAGGGTCCGAAATGTGTATCAGAAGAATGTCCGCACGCAACGAGACTCTGTGCTCAACCACACCCCGCTCAATCCCTTCTCAATCCCTCGACGCCCTAAGTGCCATAGCTAACTATCACCAGAGCAAAAAGTAAAACTGATTTCACCCGAAGTACCCCGAACTCGTGCGATTCGCCCGGACACTAGTCCGCAACGCCGTATACAGCAACCGAACCCAATCCATCGAACACTGGCAAAACTGGAACCGACCCAGCACCTCTAACAAATACGCCCACTCCAGCCAATCAAAAGCCTTCTCTGCATCCATTGACACCACTACTTCTACCTCCTTCCCCTCCGAGGGCATCATAAAAACATTGAACAAAACCCGCACATTTGTCAACACCTGCCGCCCCTTCACAATGCCCGTCTGGTCTTTCCCTATCATCCCCGGCACATAATCCTCTATCCGTGACGCTAACACCTTCGCTAACAACTTTGCATTCACATTTAGCAGCGAAATTGGGCGGTACAACCCACACTGCTCCGAGTACTTATCTTTCTTTAAGATCAGCTAAATAGACGCTGCGACAATGTGGGGCGGTGGGGGTCATCCCCCTTCCCCTCGCCTCATTATAGGGTGGGGGGGATCCCCCCTTACCCTCGCCTTATTATACATCCGTACTAGCAGGGGCCCCAGCTCTGCATCAAATCTCTTGTAAAACTCGGCTGGGAAGCCAACCGGCCCCAGGGTTTACTCGGCCTGCATCTAGCCTCTTCAACCCACCACCTCCCTCAGCCCAATTGGGGTCCCCAACCCCTGCCCCTTCTCTTCCTGCACCATTGGGAACTTCAGCCCATCCAAGGACTGCCTCCTCAGGTGGGGGCCATGACTCACACAACCTTCTGTAGAAGGCCTCAAACACCCCATTCACCCCTTCTGGGCCTAACAGCACCCTGCCTCTCTCATCCCTCTCCCTTACGATCTCCCTTGTCACTGCCTGCTTCCTCAGTTGGTGCGCCAACATCCTGCTCGCTGTTTCCCCATACTCGTACACTGCCCCTCCAGCCCTCCACCGCCTCCCCCGAATCCCAAACTCCATCTGGAGCCTTTGCCTCTCCTTTAGTAGCCCCCTCCTCTAGCGCAGCCAAATATCTCCGATCCACCTTCAAAATCTCAACCACAAGCCTCGTTCTCTCTCCTCTCATTCCACCCTCTTCCTTTGTGCCCGAATCAAGCTAAATTTGCCCTAACTACCGCATTAAATGCCTCGCATAACATGGAGGACGTGACCTCCCTCGTGTAATTCCGCTCCACATAACCTTGGATGATCACCCTCACCCCCTCATCCGCCAACAAGCTCACATCCCGGAGAATCACTAGAAGACTATCTACGCGACCTCAAAGTCCTCGCACGCAGCTGCAACTACCAGGCCGTTGCGGCCACTCAACATATGGAACTCGCCGTCCGAGACATCTACGTGGCGGGAGTCCGGTCCAACTAAGTGAGACAGCGCCTACTCGAAAAGAGGGCCTTGGACCTGGATCAGACAGTAAAGTTAGCCTCCTCTCTGGAAGTAGCGTTCCAGAGCCTTAACGCATTCCCGGCTGACCACGTGACCCCCTCGTGGACCCCCGACCAAAGACTACCCCAGGCTTGTACCGCACGGCCGCCCGCCCATCATGGGGGCTACCCTGCTATTTCTGTGGCCAGTCCCAACACCCCCGGCAGCACTGCCCGGCCCGTAACGCGAACTGCAGCAGCTGCGGGAGAAAAAGGCATTTCGCCAAAGTTTGCCTGGCCAGGTCCAAGAACTCACAGGCCCGATCCTCAGACTGACAGGCCCACAGACCCCGCAGTGCGGCAGCATGTCTGCCGACTCCGCCTCCTGCAGACGCGTCATCAGCCTTGTGCTATCCGTGGGGGCAGCTATCTTCCAGCCCTCACAGCACGTGCGACTCACGGGGGCCGCCATCTTGACCATCCTCCCCCACGCGGCAGGCCACGTGCGATCCATGGAGGCCGCCAATGACCGTCCAGGTAAACGAGCACGAGACGCCTTGCCTTTTCGACTCTGGGAGCACAGAGAGCTTCATTCACCCGGACATGGTAAGACGCTGCTCGCTCACAATTTTCCCGGCACACCAAACCATCTCCCTCGCCTCTGGGTCGCACTCGGTGCAGATCCGGGGGTGCACTACTGCAACCCTAGCAATATAGGGTGCCGAATACCCCAATTTTAAATTATATGTGCTCCCAGACCTCTGCGCTCCTCTCCTATTGGGACTAGATTTCCAATGCAACCTCAGGAGCCTAACCCTGAAGTTCGGGGGAGCCCCTACCACCACTCACCATATGCAGCCTCACGACCCTAAAAGTCGACCCTCCCCCACTCTTCGCAAACCTCACCGCTAAATGCAAACCAGTTGCTACCAGAAACAGGCGGTATAGCATACAGGACAGGACTTTTATCAGGTCCGAAGTCCAGCGACTCTTGCGGGAGGGAGCCATCGAGGCCAGCAATAGCCCCTGGAGCGCTCAGGGGTTGGTCATCAAGACCGGGGAAAAGAACCGGATGGTGGTTGATTACAGCCAAACCATAAACCAGTACATGCAACTCAATGCGTACCTCCTTCGCCGGACTGCAGACATGGTAAACCAGATCGCACACTAACGGGTGTTCTCCACGGTGGATCTGAAGTCTGCATACCACCAGCTCCCAATCCACCTGGAGGACCGCCACTGCACGGCTTTTGAGGCAGACGGCCGCCTTTTCCACTTCCTCCGGGTCCCCTTTGGCGTCACGAATGGGGTTTTGGTGTTCCAAAGAACAATGGACCGAATGGTGGACCATACGGGCTGCGGGCCACATTTCCATACTTGGACACTGTCACCATCTGCGGCCATGATCAGCAGGACCACAACGCCAACCTCCACAGATTTCTCCAAACCGCCCAAACCCTAAACCTCACGTATAACAAGGAGAAATGCGTTTTCCGCACAACCAGACTAGCCATCCTCGGCTACGTTGTGGAAAACGGGGTTCTGGGACCTGACCCTGACTGTATGCGCCCCCTCCTGCAACTTCCGCTCCCCCACTGCCCCAAGGCCCTGAAGAGGTGCCTCGGGATCTTTTCATATTATGCCCAGTGGGTCCCCAACTATGCGGACAAAGCCCGCCCACTAATCAAGGCCACAATCTTCCCACTGGCAACTGAGGCCCGCCAGGCCTTCAGCTGCATTAAGGCGGATATTGCCAAAGTCGCGATGCGCGTGGTGGACGAGTCCATCCCCTTCCAGGTGGAGAGCGACGCATCAGAGGTCGCTCTCGCATCTACCCTCAATCAAGCAGGCAGACCGGCAGCGTTTCTTTCGCGCACCCTCACCAACTCCGAAATTCGGCATTTCTCAGTCGAGAAGGAGGCCCAAGCCATCATGGAAGCCGTCCGGCACTGGAGGCACTACCTCGCTGGTAGGAGGTTTACCCTCGTCACCGACCAACAATCGGTAGCCTTCATGTTCGACAATAATCAGCGGGGCAAAATCAAGAATGATAATATCTTGAGGTGGAAGATCGAACTCTCCACCTATAATTATGATATAGTATATCGTCCTGGGAAGCTCAACAAGCCCCCAGATGCCCTGTCCCGCGGCACATGCGCCAGCGCGCAAGATGACCGACTCCGGGCTATCCACGATGACCTCTGCCACCTCGGTCACCCGGCTTATCCACGATATCAAGGCCCGCAACCTGCCCTACTCCACCGAGGAGGTCAGTGCCATGACCGGGGACTGCCAGATCTGTGCGGAGTGTAAACCACACTTCTATCGACCAAGTAAGGCCCACCTGGTAAAGGCATCCCGGCTCTTTGAGCGCCTTAGTATCGATTTCAAAGGGCCCCTCCCCTCCAATAACCACAATATATATTTCCTCAATATTATTGATGAGTTCTCCCGCTTCCCCTTTGCAATCCCTTGCCCCGTCATGACAACGTCCACTGTCATTAAAGCCCTACATAGTGTCTTCACCCTGTTTGGTTTCCCCAATTATGTCCACAGTGACCGGGGCTCATCGTTTATGAGCGACGAACTGCGTCAGTACCTGCTCAGTAAGGGCATCGCCTTGAGCAGGACTACCAGTTATAACCCCAGGAGAAACAGGCAGGTGGAGAGGAAGAATGCAACGGTCTGGAAGACCGTCCTACTGACCCTGCGGTCCAGGAATCACCCAGTTTCTCACTGGCAGGAGATCCTCCCCGATGCGCTCCACTCTATTAGGTCCCTACTTTGCACGGCCACAAACGAGACCCCTCATGACCGCCTATTTGTTTTCCCTAGAAAATCCACCTCAGGGGCCTCGCTTCCGTCTTGGCTGAAGACACCGGGGCCAGTTTTACTCAGAAAGCACGTCAGGAGCCATAAGTCCGACCCTCTGGTAGAGAGGGTCCAGCTCCTACACTCCAACCCCCAGTACGCTTATATCGAACACCCCGATGGCCGACAAGATACGGTGTCCCTCCGGGACCTGGCGCCCGCCGGTTCCACCACCACCACCACCGCCCCTCCACCATATCCTGCCCAACCTACCATGACCAGCGCCCCGCCCCCTATATCGCTCCCGCCCGCCATCCCCCCTTCATCGATCCACAGGAATGAAGCTCCAGAAGAGACGCTCCCGGAGTCCACGTCTGTACCCGCACCGGCACCCTCACTACCGATGCCAGCACGGATGAGTTCAACACCCGGGCCAGCAACAACGCCAGAGCTTCGGCGATCACAGCTCACAATCCGTGCGCCGGACCGGCTGAACTTATGAACCCGTCACCCCTGCCGGACTTCATTTTTTTAAACAGGGGGTGAATGTGGTGAATGTATTATACCAATAATCCACCAGTGTATTTGTATCTGTGCTGTTGCCCTTGTATTTGTATCTGTGCTATGCTGTTGCCCTTGTGAGCTTCTCCTATGGGCCATTGTATAGCATTATTCATAGGCGAACATGTTGGGGCATGTATGGGCTCCGCCCATGGCTCCTCCCCTTGAAGGGAGGTATAAAGAGCAGTCGACCTGTAGGCGGTTCTCAGTATTGGTTCAGTTGCAGGCAGGCACTGTTCTAAGTTGATTAAAGCCACGGTTTACTTCTACTCATGTCTCGAGTGAATTGATGGTCGCATCAACCAGATCGATCATTAGAAAGGGAGAATAAAAGAAAACAGAAAGTTGTATAAATCAGGCTAGGAAACATTTATAGCAACCGGAGATTTGGAAAACTGCACGTAAATGGCAATAGCAACATTCATCGCAGGTATGATGAGCGAAGGAAGGTCAAAGAAGTGGGAAAGTGGTTAGCACTGCTGCCTCACAGCTCCAGGGACCTGGGTTCAACTCCAGCCTCAGGTGACACACTGTGTGGTGTTTGCACATTTCCCCGGGTCTGCATGGGTTTCCTCCAGGTGCTCCGGTTTCCTCCCACAGTCCAAAGATGTGCAGGGTAGGTGGATTGGCCATGATTGGCCTTTAGAGTCTAAAAGGTTGGGTGGGGTTACTGGGTTACGGGGTAGGTGTAGAGGCTTGGGCTTATGTCGGGTGCTCTTTCCAAAGGTCGGTGCGGACGCGATGGGCCGAATGGCCTCCTTCTGCCCTGTAGTGATTTTATGATTTAAGGGGATATAGTCAGAATATCCGCAACATTTCCCAGTTTGAATTGGGGTGCAGCTGTGATTTGTAAACAGTGCACAGAGCGATACTTTCTTCATTCAGGTGTGTCTTATTCAAACAGAAAGCCATTAACATTGGCTGTAAAATGCAAATGAAGTTCTGAACATGTCAGGATTAACAGTAGAAGAGCTGAAGAATCCCCAAAATATATGGGGCTGGATTCTCAGTTTCAGTGGCTAAGTGCCGGCTCGAACGGCGAATTTGCAACAGGGAGGTTTACGATGAAAAAAATCGGCATCGACCCCTCACTGATTCCGGGACTGGTGAGGGGCTAGCAACAGCACCGGGTGAAATTCCCAGCTCCCGTGCCGAAAACAGCCGGAGAATGGCCAGGTCCGTGGCCACGCATGCGCATGGCTGACAACCTGCAGCGGTCCAACATGGCGCCAGTTGTGTGCGCACCCGACTCGCCATCTGAAACCCCACAGCCCCCTGGCCACCCCCTGGCCAATCCCCACCAGTCTCCCCAGCCCTCGGCCCCGGCCTGCGGCACGGATCCCAGCCAAGTGTGGCGGCGCTGGACACAGTCTACAGCTGCCATGCCGGGCTCCCGCACAGCTGAGACCACACTTGTCCCGCGCCGTCAGGAACTCGGCTCATCGGCATTGGAGGGCCAGCCGATGATGCACCAACGCCGATGCAACGACGCGAGGCGTGCGACGAATTGATGCCATTTCCGAGGGGGCGGAACATGGCTGACCGGCGCCGGCCCCGATTTGGGCATTGGAGTCGAATCTCTGCCCGATCGCCGATTACGGTATCGGCGTCAGGCAACGGAGAATCCAACCCATGGACTACATTGGAAGACCGATACAGAATAGGATTAAACTGCTGTATTCATCTACTGGAGTTAATGTCATTTTGACAATAGTCTACAGAATCAATGGACAACTTTGTCAGCAGATGCAGAGAAAAGGGTACGTGATTTTTCAAACGGAGAACTCGCAGACTGAATTGTTGAGTTGGTAATCACATGGAAGAATTCCAGAAAGATTTGCGAAACATCCAAAACAAATAGCATCGGAGAACTACTCAAGGATGAACTTAAGTATGAAACCATCCTCGCAGGTCAACAAAGCTTACAGGTCCAAAGTACAACTCCAATTGTTGACACATTTATTAGAACACCAAAGCTGATCAAGTGGAAGGTGTGGCCTCTGCATGCACCAAGGAAATGTCCAGCTTTTCCTTAATTCTGCAAAGCTTGTGGCAGAAAGGGCCATTGGCAGCGGCAGTGCACTAGAACAAAGGCTGATGCAGCTACAAAGAGCCATGCACTGATCCAAACAGGCTGTACATGATAGGTTCCTTCGTGCAATAAGAATGATTATCCGGTATCTTGTCAGAAACACATATATGAGGTGACTGACAAACCAGAAAGTGATGATGATGATGATGTGTACGATGGGATGGAGGGTGGAGAACACACATATCACACAGTCGATCTTGAGGAAAACATAGTCACCATTACACATAGTGTTTGCCAAAATTTGGATTATCTGCCCGAAGAAAGTTGGTAACTATTTTTTATTGGTCAAGATTGACACAGGAGAAAATGTAAACTTCCTACTATTGCGGTTTCGAAAAGACATGTATCCTTAGACATGGAAGGTCAAGGCAAAAAATCTACTACTGTGCATCTTTCGACGCACAATGGTTCACTAATTCCATGTGCAGGATCTATAGGAGTACAATCAATCCTACTGGGTGTGACAGATGTTCTACATCATGGAGACTAAAGGTCTCACAATTTCTGGTCTACCAGCATGCTGTGACCTTGTACTAGTGTCAGTCCTCGTAATCAATCAGAGCCCATAAGGCAGATCAACCTCAGAAAGTACTCCCAGCACCCCAGTTCATGACCTAACGTGAAATTATTTTGATGAAATTGACAGTGGCAAGAGAGCTGCAACATTACACCTGCAGGGGAATGCAAGTCTATCAACTGATCTGGTACTTTTTAAAAATAAATTTAAAGTACCCACTTTTTTATTTTCTAATTAAGGGGCAATTTAGCATGGCCAATCCACCTACCCTGCACATCTATGGTTGTGGGGATGACACCCCCGTAGACACGAGAAGAATGTGCAAACTCCACACGGATAGTGACTGGGGCTGGGATCAAACCCGGGTCCTCAGCACCATGAGGCAGCAGTGCTAACCACTGCACCATCCTGCCACACATCTGGTGCATTTTACGCAACGCAGATACCAATAGCTACAAGAAGGTTTTAACAAGGTCAAGGCGGCCCTCTACAAGAAGGGGGTGAAATTTGGGCTATTGTACCCGGCACGCCTGTGGGTGACCTACGAAGGTCGGGAGCTTTACTTTGGGTCAGCGGAGGAGGAGGTAGAATTTGTCAGAGACAATGGACTGGCAGGAGAAGGTGGACTTTAAACTTTGGTGGAGATGCTGTGATGCTGCTGTTAATTTGCGTTTGGGGCCATTTCTTGTTTGGACTTCAGGTTTGCTTTTTGTTCTCTATTGAAAGATGGTGGGCTTGGTCTCTTTGTTTGGGCTTGGGGAGGGGTTGTTTTTGTTTGTTTGCACTAATGTTTGAGCGGGGAGGAGGGGAATCAATGGAGTGTAGGATGCTAGGTGTCATGGGCAGGGTCTGCCAGGCTAGCTGGGCGGGCTAGTTCATGGAAGCGCAGTGGGGGATGAGTGGAAGGTTATTGGGGACATGGGGGGAGGGGATGTCTTTTTTTTAATGAATTTAGAATACCCAATTCATTTTTTTCCAATTAAGGGGCAATTTAGCGTGGCCAATCCACCTAGCCTGCACATTTTTGGGTTCTGGGGGCGAAACCCACGCAAACACGGGGAGAATGTGCAAACTCCACACAGGCAGTGACCTGGGGCCTGGATCGAACCTGGGATCTTGGCGCCATAAGACAGCAGGGCTAACCCACTGCGCCAACGTACTGCCCTAGGGGTAGGGCTTTTAAAGTGTATGGGGAGGAGGATCGATGACGGTGGGTGACCGAGAGCGGATCTGGGGTGGTGCGGGACATGGGCCAGAGGTTGGCTCAAGAGGGACTATGGTTGATCGTGGGGGGGGCCCGACCAGGCTGATCGTGCGGTATCTGCAAGGATTGAATGGGCCAGTCAAGAGGACCCATGTGTTCGCATACTTAAAACGATTGAAGGTGGATGTGGCCATGCTACAAGAGACTCACCTGAAGGTGGGGGACCAGATTATGCTGAAGAAGGGATGAGTTGAGCTAGTATTTCATTGGCGATTGGACTCTAAAGTGAAGGTGGTGGCGATTTTGGTCAATAGGCGGGTGGCGTTCAAGGTGGGAAATATAGTGATTGACTCTGGGGCAGGTACGTTATGCTAAGCGGGAAACTGGAGGGGATGCCAGTGGTGTTAGTAAACATCTATGCCCCGAACTGGGATGATGTTGGATTTATGAGGTGAGTGCTGGGGAGGATCCCTGACCTAGACTCTCATTGGTTGATTATGGGTGGGACTTTAAGGCGATCCTGGAGTGGCAGCCCTGAGGGTGTGGGGATAGAAGAGGCAGCACATGGTGTTGGAGGGGTGTTGGTGTGGGCGCCGATATGTGTTAATTACCGGTTTGCCCCCAGATGTGGCAGCGAGTGGGGATTAAGAGATTTGCCGATCTGTTTATTGATGAGAGTTTCCTGAGCTTGGATGGCTCCTCGAGGCTTGACTTTTTAGAATTTAATGCCCGGCCCCGGGGGGGGCAATTATTTGTTAAATAAACATAGGAAGACATAAGGAAGAAGGATGTCCAAAACCCAAAGGAAAGCTGTCCTGAAGAAGGGGGCGAGTGAAAGTTCGCCATCGAGTGGAAGGGTCGGCTTGGCAACTGGAAGGATGGGGGAGGTTGGGTCGCTGGGTGGAGCTGCACTGTTCAGAGCAGAAAAGATCCGAGGCGATCGTTGTGGAACTTGAAAAACAGTTTGCAAAGCACATGGAGGTGATGAGGAAGGAGATGGTGGCAGCATTGATGGTGCTGATGGAGGAGGCGATTGCCCCAGTGAAGGCGGCGGTGTTGAGGACATCGGCTGAGGTGTGGGAGCAGGGTGAGAAACTGCTGAAGTGAGTGGAAGAGGCCTTGTCACAATACAGTGATCAACTCATCTCGATGGGTGAGGAGCTGCAGAGGGTGGTGGAGGCTAACAAGGGCCTGCGAGTCAAAGTGGACCTAGAAAACAGATCCAGGCGATGGAGATGGGCGGCCTTATTTATCACCATATCTTTTAGTCTCTTTACCAGACCTCCTTTCAGACCTATATAATTGGCTTTGTTTAATGTCAAGATCACCTGTACTACTGGCTGGCTGGCAAACACAGGATCCTTTGGGTAGCCTACAGCTCTTAAAGGCAATGTTTCCCTCAAAAAGTGGAGTTGCACTGACAGAAAAGAAGTTGCTACTAAGTACCAGTACTGCAATTGGCAAGAATTGGAAATGAAGAAAGTGGAGCACCGTGACAGAGAGAGGGTACTCAGCTTAGCTTCACATGCACTGGAGGCCATTCTCATGGACTTTGATAGGACAGAGCCCAGATTTCCCTGAGGAGGCCAGACGTCATCACGGAATGCCTTCTGAAGAAAATGGGAGAAGGTGGTAAAGGAGGTTGATGCAATAGGTTTGCTTTCGAGGGCCTGTGCAGCAGAAGGTTCAGTGACGTCATGTGGGTGGTCAAGATTAATGAATGCCTCCTCACAGGACATCATGTTGCTCAATGTATCGCTTCCCCAGCAGTCAGATCTTACATTTAGATCCTCCATCTTACCCTCACGCACTTTTCACTGGTGCCAGCTGTGGTGGTTTTAAGACTATGTCTGCAGGCCTCAGAGGTTCAAACAAAGAACTTTATTCAGGAGATGTGAACACTACAGGCTGCTATGTTACACTGCCCATTTGTCCGCGCAAAGGTCCGGAGATGATGTCATGTGCCCTTGTTCCACTGCAAGGCTGTAATGATATGCAGACACGTAACCAATGGGTCATCAGTACAGGACACAACCAATGGGTAATCAGGACACCCAGCGGTGGCATCACCACAAGAGGGCACCGCACGACCTCTATAAAAAGGACAAGGCACACAGGCCCAGCCTCTTCCACTGGCAGAAACCTAGAGAGCAAGACGTGTTTGGCTAACAGCACCGTCACACCATAGCACGTGGTCTAGAGCAAGCTCATATAGTTAGTAGAGTATACTGTGTTACTAGAGTTAGATCAGTACAGTGTAGAACTCATTTAGGAGCTTTGTTAATCGCCCAATAAATACATTCAACTTACCTCAAGGTCTGGAGTATCCTTCAGCAACGCCTAAACCAAGTAGCGGCTTATGTTAACATAACAACACATGGTACAGGAGTGGCTACTCAATCTACCTAGTTCAACTCAGTAAGGTCAGAGACAAACTCCGACAAACAGCTACCGAATCCAGGCACATTGGACAAGATACAGGCTCCTCATCAACTCAGGACCACCGGTAATCTGAGTGCTAACTGGCGTTAGTTTAAACAAAAATTACAACTCTATGTAGAAGCATCCGACTTGAACGGCGCGACCGATGCTCGGAAGATAGCTCTCCTACTGACCACTGGGGTGACCATGCCATAGAGATCTTCAACTCATTTCAATACACAGAAGGGCAGGACAGAACAAAATACCAAACCATCCTGAAGAAATTCGACAGCCACTGCGAGGTTGACACAAACAAAATATTTGAGCGCTACATCTTTAAAAAAAGGATGCAAGGTAAAGATGAATCCTTCAATAGTTATCTCACTAACCTTAGACTGCTCGTGCAATCCTGCAACTTCGGTGACATAACTGACTCCATGATCAGAGACCAAATCGTTTTTGGAATCCACTCTGATCCTCTGCGAGAGCAATTGCTAAAAATCAAACACATGACTTTAAAGATCGCTATTGAAACGTGCACTGTAAATGAACATTCAAAAAATCGCTACTCACAATACAAAACTGCTGAGAGTGAAAAACAAACCTCCCATGAGGTGGAGAGTATTCAGGCCATCTCCCGGATGCAGCTCCTCCACATCTCCGAAGGCAGCCATTTTGCGCGCTCCTCCTGGGGCCCGGCTCATGCGCAGTACCACCTGGAAAACAAATCGGCTGAGAACCCCACTGCGCATGTGCGAACGGCCGAGAATCGCACCGTGCATGCGCAACGACGTACGGAACGTCATGATGTCATGGCGTGTGCAAACTGTGGAACCGCCCACAGGGAAAAAAAATGCCCTGCAAAAGGAAAACAATGTCTCCAATGTGGGAAACTCAACCATTATGCAGCCCCATGCAGATTTGCACCACAATTCAGGAGTCAGCCACCACAGTTCAAACAGAACCGCATCAGAAGTGTACAACACCAAATGCATGACTCTGATCAAGGTAGTGCAACAGGTCCAGACGATGACTACCTGGATAAAACATATCGAGTAGGCATCTTCACAAAGTGCGAATACGCCACAACGGATGTAGCTGTTACAAGGGGACATAACTATAAAGTTCAGGGTGGGAGATATAGGAGGGATATCCGAGGTAGGTTCTTTACCCAGAGAGTGGTTAGGGTGTGGAATGGACTGCCTGCTGTGATAGTGGAGTCGAACACTTCAGGACCTTTCAAGCGGTTATTGGATAGGCACATGGAGCACACCAGAATGACAGGGAGTGGGATAGCTTGATCTTGGTTACGGACAATGCTTGGTACAACATTGAGGGCCGAAGGGCCTGTTCTGTGCTGTACTGTTCTATGTTCTAACTCATCTCGATGGGTGAGGAGCTGCAGGGGGTGGTGGAGGCTCATAAGGGCCTGCGAGTCAAAGTGGACCTAGAAAACAGATCGAGGCTGCAACACCGTGGGCCTGCCCAAAGGGGTGGAGGGCCCGAGACCGACGGAGTATTTTGCCAAGATGTTAGCAGGGCTGTTGGAGGAAGATCCCTATCAGTACAAATTGGAGGCGTAAACCAAAGGCGAATGATCCGCCAAGAACAGTGATTGTTTGTTTCCGTAGGTACCGCGTGAAGGAGATGGTCCTGAGTTGGGCAAAGCAGAAGCAGGAGGTGCAGTGGGCTGGAGTTGGTATACGCATATACCGGGACTTCACTGTGGAGTTGGCGAGGAGGCGGGCGGCCTTCGTTCGAGTGATGACGGCACGGTATAACAACAGGGTGCAGTTCGGCGTAGTGTACCCACCTATGTTGAGGGTGACCTACAACTCCAAAGAATTTTATTTCGAGACGGTTAAACGGCGAGGGTGTTTGTGGAGGCAGAAGAACTGGGGCAGAAGTGAGAAATGGGAATGAGGATTGATCTTGGACTGAGGGTAGTGGGAGGTGGATTTATTTTTTCTATTTTTCACTATATGTTTTTACATGTGTTAAATGAGTTTAAATTGCCTATGTGGACAAGGTAAGAGTTGGGATGTTCTTTTGCAATGATGATTGTTTGCAGTTTGTGTGTTTACATTGGGGTTTTGTGTTGTAGGGGAATTCTTTGTTTTCTTGGGACCGGGCCCCGGGGGGGGGGGGGGGGATTGGAGGGGAGTGAGGACTGGGCAGAGGCCTCCACACCGGCTAGCCCAAGCAGGCCAGTGAATGGGAGTGTGGCGGGGGAAGGGGCTGCGGCCATCAGAGCCTGGGAGAATAGGTTTCAATGGGCCTGGGAGGTGTGAAAGGTTGGGGGAGGGGACCGATACTGGGTGAGGTGTTTTCGAGAGGAAGTGGATGGGAGGATTCTGGGAGGGGGAGGCGGCTTGAGGGTAACATTGGGATGGGGCGGGCCGAGCCCAGTGGGCAGGGCCTGGAGTTATGGTGAAGGTGGATTGGAGGGGAGGGGGGGGGGGGGGAATGAGAGATCCCCGATTAGGATAGTTATGTGGAATGTGAGGGGTTTGTTGGAGGGAGGTTATCAGTATCATCTCAGGGGTAATGCTCGTGAACTTGGAACCAGGAACCCGAGAAGCCTTTTTCATGGGGTCGGACCGGCAGGTGGGTGCGGGGGCAGATGTTAGCCTTTGCCTCGCTGATTACCCGGAGGCGGGTCTTGTTGGGGTGGAGATCAGCTTCTCCATCCTGTGACATGGCTTGGCGGGGGTGGGGGGAGGACCTACTTCAGTTTCTTTGACTCTCAGGAAGGTGAAGTCTCAGCTGAAGTGGGTGGAGGAAGGGTTTCACAATTCATGGGAGCTGTTTATTATGCACCTCCAATAATTGGTTGCCATTGAACATTGGGGGGGGAAGGGGGGATCGGCAGTATTGCTGATTTTGGTTACACTGTTTACGGACTGATTGTTAATTTGTGTTTTTTACCTGTACGGGTGGATGTTTTGGTCTGTATATTGAGCGGTGGGGGGGGGGGGCAGTTTGCGTGTGGGGATTGTTATTTTACTTGTTTATTTTGCTTTTTTCTTTGGTTCTTTATTGATGAAAATGTTGAAAATAAGGAGAATAAGAAGATATTTTTAAAAATCGAATACGTTACCAACTACCCCATTACTTGACAATAAATCAAGACAAGCACAGCTGTCACGCAAACTCTTAAATGGTATTTTCAGTTGATTTGGTGTGTCTCGAGAGATCATTATAGATAACAGTTTACAATTTATTGGTAAGCCATTTCAGGCTCGAAGTGTGAGAAGTAGACTATTGATCGCACTGTTCCTTCACCCCATTACCCGAGATCTGAAGGCCTAGCTGATGTGCAACTATTCACTGGCAAAGCTCATGTTTGGTAGACCAGTGTGTACCAATCTACCAACTTTTACCCATTCTGCTTTTTCAGAAGCTGAAGCAACTTTTAAAAGTTCATGAGAAGATGATCAACATGCACAATAGAAAAGTGGATACAGAATTGCCAAGTTTACAGTTGGAACGTGTTTGCATACAAGATCCCACAGAAGATACGTGGCACAAAGCCAAGGTGGCAAGGATTTTTTTCAGAACCAAGACCCTATGATGGCATTACACAGAAAGACACAAGGGGAGGCATAACCAACGGTAAGCAGAGCTGCTTTAGCACACTGGGTTCAATAGCTGGCTTTGAAAGCAGACCAAGGCAGGCCAGCAGCACAGTTCAATTCCTGTACCAGCCTCCCTGAACAGGTGCTGGAATGTGGCGACTAGGGGCTTTTCACACTAACTTCATTTGAAGCCTACTTGTGACAATCAGCGATTTTTCATTTTCATTTCAAATCCATTCTAGTTCCTCAGTCACCATATTGCTGCATCTGGGACAAGATGTAAATGAAACCAAGTACAGCATTCAAGAATGACAATCCACATTAAATTGGAAATGCCAGCTGGCCTAATTCTCCTCTGCTCATGGCTATATACATAATTAGCACCACAGTCTTGTAGGTCAGTTGGAACAACTTGTCCAGATATGTGCTCTTATCATGTTTTTATGGGCTGGGTGATGCCATTGTTTTTATAAATTAAATAATGCAAACATACCATCACCTGGCCAGTTTTTGTGTATGTTCTGCTCAATTATGTGAATTTCTAAGCACTTGCATTTTCCCCTTTTTGAAATGTGCATTCCACACATTAGAACGGACTCGATCCAGTGGCGCCCAAACTCTCAAATTTAACCTAAGCCAACTGCTGCCCTTTGGAGTTGGTTCTTTGAACTTGTACATCTTCCAGATCAAGTGACAACATCATGATGGCCATTGAAGAGCTTATGCACCATATTAAATGGGATGACTTCAATTTGGATCATTGTTACACTTGTTGCTTGAATTGTCCAATGAAACCCGATTTCTTCGGCCTCACGGTAGCATGGTGGTTAGCATCAATGCTTCACAGCTCCAGGGTCCCAGGTTCGATTCCCGGCTGGGTCACTGTCTGTGCGGAGTCTGCACGTCCTCCCTGTGTGTGCGTGGGTTTCCTCCGGGTGCTCCGGTTTCCTCCCACAGTCCAAAGATGTGCGGGTTAGGTGGATTGGCCATGCTAAATTGCCCGTAGTGTAAGGTTAATGGGGGGATTGTTGGGTTACGGGTATACGGGTTACGTGGGTTTAAGTGGGGTGATCATTGCTCGGCACAACATCGAGGGCCGAAGGGCCTGTTCTGTGCTGTACTGTTCTATGTTCTTACTCATGTCTGCATTTCAGGATTGTAGGTTGGGAGTGCTGCAGCAAGGGTTAACTGCATATACAGGAGTTTTTTTAGTTGTCTTAATTTTTACAAAATGGAAGTATCCCAAGTCCAACATTGTAGAAAATATGTTTCTGAAAAGTGCAATAAATGGACATATAAATCTGAAAAAAAAAGAATGACAATCCAACAGATCACTGTGAGTAATTAAAGAAACCTCCAGACGTGGTTACCATTAAGGGACAGCAGCTTGCTTATACTGGAAGGAAAGTGTGTGATGCAATCTAGTCTCAGTTTAACTTTGGCTGATGATCAGAACACAATGCATGCAGTTCTCCTGCTGATGTCTTCAAACTTTCTGCCATTGTACAGCTGTTCTTCTGTGCCTCGTCTAAAGAAATGAACCCGGGGCAGCACGGTGGCACAGTGGTTAGCATTGCTGCCTACGGCGCTGAGGACCCTGGTTCGAATCCCGGCCCTGGGTCACTGTCCGTGTGGAGTTTGCACATTCTCCCCGTGTCTGCGTGGGTTTCGCCCCCACAACCCAAAGATGTGCAGGTTAGGTGAATTGGCCACGCTGAATTGCCCCTTAATTTGAAAAAATAATTGGGTACGCTAAATTAAAAAATAAAATAAAATAAATGAACCCACAATGCATTGAGAATGATTGAAACTTTTACATCATTCTGAGAACATGACAGGGCAGGGCTGACTCTCGCTTCATCGATGCCACCTTATGTTGGAGGTGGTATGGGAGAGGACGATAGACATCTTCCTGGGGGGTAACAGGAGGAGGCTACCTCATCATGCAGCAGGGGCACCCCTGTCAGCACCATCTGCCTTTGCCTCCTCTTCCTTCCCTTTCCTTGCTTCCTGCTCCTCCCCTGGCAAACTGTCGCTTTCCAGAGCTTCATTGTCTTCCTTATGCAGAGAGCAACAGGCCACCATAATGACTGAGACTCGCCAGCCAACCAATCCAGGCACCAAAATCATTTTTTCAGAAATCGTACAGCCTGCTTTGTCCTTTCTAGTAGGTAGCATTGGTTATATCAACTCTGTTCCTCTAAGGCTCCCAAAGGGGTTCTGTTGAGATCTCTTCAAGGGATGTCACTCGAATCAACTGGGATCAATCCATGGTTTTTGAGGGGTTGAAGTAGAGATCTGCGGCACACTGAACTGGCAGAGGATGAAGGAGTCACAGCAACTGCCAGAAAGGCAAGCACTCATATAGAGGAAGCTGCACGTTGGTGTGGTCATAGACAGCGGGAGCCCTTCCAGTTAATGAACTTGTCTAGCCAGTCGCTGGGTTCCTTAATGGCGACAGGGGTACAATCAATGATGGCCTGCAGCAACGGAAATCCAGTGATGGCAGTGAAACCCAATGCCTTCCTGTTAATGTGGGGCCATATCTGAATATACTGTCCCGCTTTGGCAAAGGTGGTGTTAGTGACCTGTGAGACGTAGTGGTGAGTCGCTATTAGCAAGGCGCCAATAAGCTGATCCTTAGAATGATCACTGTCGGGCAGCACGGTAGTAGTTAGCGTAGCATAGTGGTTAGCACTATGGCTTCCCAAAGATGGTGTTAGAGATCTATGGTACACTGAACTGGCAGAGGATGAAGGATTTACAGCAGCTGCCAGAAAGGCAAGCACTCATATGGAGGAAGCTGCACATTGGTAGTGTAGTGGTTAGCACTATGGCTTCCCGGTTCCAGGGTCCCAGGTTCAATTCCCGGCTTGGGTCACTGTCTGTGTGGAGTCTGCGCGTTCTCCCCGTGTCTGCGTGGGTTTCCTCCGGGTGCTCCGGTTTCCTCTCACAAGAACCCGAAAGATGTGCTGTTAGGTAATTTGGACATTCTGAATTCTCCCTCTGTGTACCCAACTAGGAGCCGGAATGTGGCGACTAGGGGCTTTTCGCAGCGACTTCATTACAGTGTTAATATAAGCCTACTTGTGACAATAAAAATTATTATTATTATTATCCAGATGTGAACAGGTTCAATAGCACAGTGACCTCTATGACCACTGGCAGGTATGGCAATTAGTGCTGTGGGGTAGGAGATTTCTTGCCACCAAGGTGACAGATGTCTGTGACCATCTACCTGAAGAGTCGGAGGGCGGGTTTCTCTGGCCTCCCGTGTGTTTCTCGATGGTGGGACTGCCATTGGCCAGTGGTGGGATCTTCTGGTCCCACCGATGTCAATGGGATTTCCCATTGAATCCAGCCCGGGAACCCATGCCGGGGGTGCACCATTGGCAGGACTGGAAGATCCTGCCACATGAATAGCCAGAATATCTCACCCACAGTCTCCTGTTATGTTGGTTCTTGGTCATTTCCAGGTGTCTCTGGGCGCAGCATGGTGGTTAGCACTGCTGCCTCATGGCGCCGAGGACCCGAGTTCGATCCCGGCCCTGGGTCACTGTCCATGTGCACATTCTCCACGTGTCTGCGTGGATTTCACCCACACAACCCAAAGATGTGCCTGGTAGATGAATAGGCAACGCTAAATTGCCCTTTAGTTGGAAAAGAAATTTGAATTGGGTACTCTAAATTTATTAAAGAAAAGATTCTGTGTTGAGGGTAAGACCTGCATATCCTTCTTGATCTCCTCTTCTCTCCTATGCTCTACTGCTCCTTGGGGTCTGCCCTTCCTTTCCCTCATAGTCTCATAGTCATTCCCTCCCCCATTATCAATTTCAGCCTTCCTTTTGGAGAGGTGGCTGCCCAATTGCCCTTGTCACCTTTGCTGTCTGCTCTTCAGCCCTCACAATACCAGATTGATGATAACTCCATTCAATGCCCAGGCTCTCAGTGTCTGTGCTCCCCACCAGCTCTGTGGAGCCATGCAGCACCTGTTTATCAAATTCTGACTCCCTCGTGGCCGGCTACCCTCTTCTGGGATAGGGAGATGCCCTGGAACAACCATTACCAGCTTCCCAAACTCTGCCCGCCTCCCTTCAGCAGACCTTCAACAGGCACTTCCTGAAACCCATTAACCTCTTCAAAATTCCACCTCCCCCCTCCCATAAACGTTTAAAAGACTTCAATGGGGAAGAGAGCAGGATCACTGTCCCAACCTGTTTAAACACTGCTGGCACCTAGAAAACCATCCTAAAGCTTGAAACACCAAATGCCATTCCGGATGTTGGCGGGTGAGTCCTGAGAAAGGCCAGCATCTCTGACTGTGCAGTACCCTCTCTCAGTAGCAGCCAAATTTCTGAAGTGTGACGTAAATCCACAATACTCTGACTCATAGGCAAGAGTGTTGCCAGTGAGCCACAGCTGACGATTGAAACTCTCATACCTGAACAAGAAGTCAACACCTTCGGGCAAGGAGGATACAAAAATGTTCTAAAAATAAGAACATGCACAGTTTCTGGTAATATTCCAGTGCTTACTCATTTGTTACACAATGAAGTAAACCCAAATTTAATTTGTGCTTTGCCTTGCATCTGCCAAGTTGAGAAAGTTCAGTGGTGAATGTACTGTCCACTATACAGAGACCGACATCTCTGGCTGTGTTTTTGAAAATGATTTTCTTCCTCTCTTTCTTTTAAAATATTTTTTTATTCTCCTCCTTTTTCACATTTTCTCCCAAATTTACACCCAACAATAAACAATAACGGTAGCAAATGTAATGTCAATGCCCATATCAATAACAACGATCCCATCTTCCCACCAAACCCCCAAACATTAGCCCGCATGTTAACATAAAGAAATGACAAAAAGGAATCAGGAATCACCCATAGTCACCATTAACACACACCGCCCCCCTCCCCCTAACCCTCCCCACCCCCACCCCCCCTAATGTTCGGTGTGATCCAATTCTCGAAAGTGCATAATGAATAACGCCCATGAATTGTCGAACCCCACCATCCTTCCCCTCAGTTCAAATTTGACCTTTTCAAGCATCAAGAATTCCATCAGGTCCCCCCGCCATGCCAGGGCACAGGATGGAGAGGTTGACCTCCACCCTAACAGGATCTGCCTTCGGGCGATCAACGAGGCAAAGCTACAACATCTACCTCCGCGCCCGTTTCCAACCCCGGCTGGTCCGACACCCCGAATATGGCCTCCGAAGGGCCCGGGTCCAGTTTCATGTGCACCAATTTAGAGTTTACCCAAAACACCTCCTTCCAGTAATCCTCCAGCTTTGGACAGGACCAAAACATATGAACGTGGTTTACGCCCCCCCCCCCCCCCGCAACATTCCCACACATCTTCTACCCCCCGAAAGAGCCGGCTCATCCTCGCCCTTGTAAGGTGCACTCTATATACCACCTTCAGCTGTATCAGCCCCAACCTCGCACACAAGGTGGAGGCGTTCACCCTCTGGAGCACCTCACACCAGAACCCCTCCTCCATACCCTCTCCCAACTTTTTCTCCCACTTTGCCTTGATCCCTTCGAATGGCGCCTTCTTCTCCTCCAAAATAGATCCAAAAACCACCGATACTACCCCCTTCTCCAGACCCCCTGTCGTCAGCACCTTCTCCAGCAATGTGGAAGCCGGCTCTACTGGGAAGCTCTGTATCTCCTTTCTGGCAAAGTCTCGAACCTGCATGTATCTAAATATTTCCGCCTGCTCCAGCCCGTACTTGATTTTCTTCATCTCCTTCGTGAAGGTACCACTTCAATCTGGGAAAGTTCTGTGGACAATAGACATTCACTCATGTGACCATTTCTTTTATGTCAGTTTAGATAGCAAGTCAAACAGGCTAGATGACTGGGCGGTTGAGGCGGGGGGCAGTTGCCTTGTTACCATTCCTGGCTCTGTCTGAAGTTAACATAATAATAATCGCTTATTGTCACGAGTAGGCTTCAATGAAGTTACTGTGAAAAGCCCCTAGTCGCCACATTCCGGCGGCTGTTTGGGGAGGCTGGTACGGGAATTGAACCCGAGCTGCTGGTCCTGTTCTGCATTACAAGCCAGCTGTTTAGCCCACTATGCTAAACCAGCCCCTCCCAATATGCACTTCCCAACAGCAATCCTTGGAATTTTCACCTTCAAAATTCATTCACAGAACATGGGCACCACTGCTCTTGGACTGAAGATACTTCAGAGTCAACCACTTTGCAGTGGGTTTGGAGTCCCATGGAGGCAAAACCACTGATAGGATGGCAGATTTCCTCCCCTAAAGGACATTAATGAACTTGATCGGTTTTCCGACAATCCTCAGTGGTTTCATGGTCATCATTAAACTTTTAATTCCAGATTTTTCTACTGAATTCACCATCTGCTGTGGTGGGATATGAAACCAGATGCCCAGAGCATTACCCTGGGTCGCTAGATTATTAGCTCAGTGACACTACCACTACATCACCACCTCCCCTCAAATACTTTCTCGGTAATCATTGTGGTACAAATAAGACTGGTGACAGTTTTTTACTTTCTAATCTGTGGCGAGTTAGTTAATCTCAGTTTGGGATTTGTTCTTCGTGCCCAATATTTGAGAGTTTCAGTTCCTTTTTAAAATAATTTTAGAGTATCCAATTTTTTTTTCCAATTAAGGGGCAATTTTAGCATGGCCAATTCACCTACCCTGCACATCATGTGCAAACTCCACAGCGACAGTGACCCGGGGCCGGGTTCGAACCCAGGTCCTCAGCGCCGTGAGGCAGCAGTGCTAACCACTGTGCCACCGAGTCGCCCTGAGAGTTTCAGTTCCTCATTATTTCACAATGACATCAGCTGGAAAAATGCTTGTGTCTGTGTTTATAAACATAGCATAGATGGGCCGCATGTGGCGCAGTGGTTAGCACTGGGACTGCGGCGCTGAGGGCCCGGGTTCGATCCCGGCTCTGGGTTGCTGTCCGTGTGGAGTCTGCACGTTCTCCCCGTGTTTGCGGGGTTTCGGCCCCACAGCCCAAGGATGTGCAGGATCGGTGGATTGGCCACGCTAAATTGCCTGTTAATTGGGGAAAAAAAATAATTGGGTACTCTAAATTTATTTTTTTTAAAACGTAGCATAGATACTTGATGACAGTTTCTGATTTGGCTTTCATGTTTTTCATGGTTGTACAATTTCCCAAACCCACTGTACAGGCTCACATTTGAGAAACTACCGCTTCATTGAGACAGGAACACAGATACAGGAGTTGGCCATTCAGCCCATTGAACTATTCATTTGATCAGTGCTAATTTAAAAAATAAAATTGCTTATTGTCACAAGTAGGCTTCAACTGAAGTTACTGTGAAAAGCCCCTAGTCGCCACATTCCGGCGCCTGTTCGGGGAGGCTGGTATGGGAATCGAACCGTGCTGCTGGCCTGCCTTGGTCTGCTTTCAAAGCTAGCGATTTAGCCCTGTGCTAAACCATACGTCCACCTCAGTACAGTATGCCTTAATAATAGCATAGTTGTTATGTTGGACTAGGATTCCAGAGCCATGAGTTCAAATCCCACCATGTCAGCTGGGAACTTAAATTTAGTTAATTAATTAAATTTTGGGATGTGCTGATATCAGAAATGGTGATCACGGGCGTGATTTTACAGACTTCCCACCAACAGGATTTTCCTGTCCCGTCAAAGTTGACTCCCTGACGTGAGTTCCCCAGCGGCGGGATGTGAGAGCCATGAAAATTGCCTTAGGTTTCGAGGGGACCAGCAGCCTGCCTCCACCATGGGAAAACCAGCCCACCCATCCCCTGCCCCATAACCCCACCCACCTGCACATCTTTGGATTTTAAGGAGCAATTTAGCATGGCAAGTTCACCTAACCTGCACATCTTTGGACTGTGGGAGGAAACCGGAGCACCCGGAGAAAACCCACGCAGACACTGGGAGAACGTGCAAACTCCACATAGTCACCCAAGGTCGCAGTCAGAACTGGGTCTGAGAAACTGTGAGGCTGCAGTGCTAACCATTATGCTACTGTGCT
The DNA here is from genome assembly GCF_902713615.1 of Scyliorhinus canicula. Taxonomy (NCBI): domain Eukaryota; kingdom Metazoa; phylum Chordata; class Chondrichthyes; order Carcharhiniformes; family Scyliorhinidae; genus Scyliorhinus; species Scyliorhinus canicula. The sequence continues at coordinate 120,457,014 of NC_052157.1, forward strand.
GTGCATTATGCAACTGTTCCCCTACAAGTGTCAACATGTTTAGGAGAGGATCTGGAAATATCACACACAATGTACCTTGCAGTGTATCTAATGACACCAGTTGTGGTTTCTCTGTTTTTGTTTTTTTGAGAGAGGAATGTTTTCTGGGGTTTTCATTTGACAGCCATCAAAGAAGAATGTGCAATTCTCAGCATTGAACTGCAATGTATAACTGGTTTCTTATTAACATTTGTTTTGAATTTCCCCTTCACCCACCAGAAGGAATTAACACTTTCCCATTCAGCTCCAGAGTCTCCTTTTTTTAACATTCGTACATGAACTAATACCAGACTATTGAAAAACAGACTAGATTCACAACCAAAATGTCAGCTTGTCTGTCCTCCTCACGAATGTTGCCTAAGTTTCTGAATGTTTCCAGCAGTTTCTTTCTGGGTCAAATTGAGCTCTGTTTATCTCAGTCAGGTGGCAGGACTCCCCGTTGCCCGGCACCGATATCGTAATCAGCGATCGGGTGGAGAATCCCTTCCGATGCCCAAATCGGGCGTGACATCAATTTGACGCTGGTTTTCGAGTCTTTGCCCCCTTCTAAATGGTGTAATCACGTCATGCAGCGCACGCCATTGGAAAGGCATTGGCACATCATCGGAAGGCCCTCCCCCGATGCTCCGCTCCCGATGGGCCGTGTTCCTGACCGCGCGATTGACCTGTGGTCTGAGCGGTTGCGAATCTGGCATGGCAGACTGTGTCCAGCGCCACCATAGTCAGCCGGGAGCCTGGCCGGGGTGGCTTCCGCGAGGGCTGGGGGGGATTGCTGCGGAGTGGCCAGGGGTGGCCGGGGGGGCCGTATGGCGCAACGGCTGCCGGTCGTCGCCGTGCACATTCATGGCCACAGACCCGGCCATTCTCTGGCCATTTTTTTCACTGGAGCCAGGAGTTTCACCCGGCGCCGCTGTTAGCCCCTCGATGGTCCCGGCATCGGTGATGATTCGGCGCCGATTTTGGCATTGTAAAACGCCCAGGAATTCTCCATTTCAGCCGGCACTTAGTCGCTCAAACGGAGAATCCAGCCCAGTGTCTCTCTCTTTCCACCCCCTCCTCCATTCTCACTGTAACTCTTCACCCATATCTATAGGAGGCCTTTGAAATGCACAAAGTTGGAGCTTAGCCGTTACTGTGCAGCTCAAGTGCTAAAAATATGTCACAAAAGCAGCAAGTGTTGGAAAAACTGCCAGGCAACATCACTACATATTTTTTATTTTTTAAAATAAATTTAAAGTACCCAATTCTTTTTTTCCCAATTAAGGGGTAATTTAATGTGGCCAATCCACGTACCGTGTACATCTTTGTGTTGTGGAGGGTGTGAACCACGCTGACATGGGGAGATCTCTTCATATTTAACTTGAAACGTTACCTCTGTTTCTCTCTCCAAAGATGCTGTGATTTGCTGAAATTTGCCAACACTTGCTGTTTAATTTCAGGTTTCCAGCATCTGCACTATGCTTTCCTTTTATTTTAGTGTTAATACTATGTCCTTTCCTCTCCTTCATATACTTCGATCTCTCTGAGCAAGTTTCACAGTTTCATTGGATCAGGGAGAGTAGAGCGACGAGTTTAGGCACGTAGCCCATCCATTACCATTCAGGTTAATTATCCAGTTTTCAAAAAGATACCTCACAGCTTCACTGAGCTCTTTATTCTCTTCAGCCCGACTAAGGAAGAAGTGACCATATGTCGCAATTTATCAGGAGACTAGAATCTTAAAAACAAATTTTGGGAAATTTTACCAGACTGAAACCAGGAAGCACGCGTCACCCTCAGGCATTGATGCAATCACCCAGCATCGGTTTCAGGAACATTCTTGGTTACGGTACACTGTTTGGAATTCCAATACTTTCAATACAGAAATGTCACAGGAGTCCAAAGTGAGTTTAGTGAAAAGCAATTTTGGTTTACTGTAAATTAAAGAAAGGCATTTCTTTAGCAGCAGCACGGGTCGATTCCCATAACAGCCTCCCCGAACAGGCGCCGGAATGTGGCGACTAGGGGCTTTTCACAGTAACTTCATTGAAGCCTACTCGTGACAATAATCGATTTTCATTTCATGTTTTCATTTAATTTCTTCCGCCCCGCCATGGCCTTCACCATGGCGGGGGCGGAAGAGTCCCCCTCCCATGCACATACGCCGGAATGATGTCAGCAGCCGCTGACGCACCGGCGCATGCGCGGACTTCTGCCAGCCGGCAAAGGCCTTTCGGCCCTGGCTGGCGGGGGGCAAAGGCCGTTCGCGCCGGTCGGCGGAGCGGCAACCACTCCGGCGTGGGCCTAGCCCCTAAAGGTGTGGAGAATTCCGCACCTTTGGGGAGGCCCGACGCCGGAGTGGTTCACACCACTCCATCCCGCCGGGACCCCACCCCCCACCGGGTAGGGGAGAATCCCGGCCAGCGTTCTGGATTGTCTTGTTTTTGCCTGTTGCCATAAACCTGGCCCAAAATACTGGGTTGAGACCCCCACCAGTTAACGACAGTCAAGCACCACCAATCAAGAAAAGTGCAGCAATTCTGTAAGGCCGAGTTGGTACTACTCCACCTCTAAGCCATAAGGTTGATGGGTTCAACTACCACTCTGGAGACTTAAACACAAAAAACTTCAGCACATTGCTGTATTGTGTCAGACATGTGGTACATTTTCTGGTCCCGCCCGCTGCAGGAATCGTAGTGGGCAGGATGGAAAATTTGGCAGGCCATTTAAAGGTCAATTGACCTCGGGCAAGACTAGTCTTGGGGAGGGCACTGCCGAAAATTTCTACCCATGGTCTTTTAAACCCATCTGCTCTCTCAGGTGGATGTAAAAGGTACCATGGCACTATTTGCCAAGTAGAATTGGGATGTTATTCACTATCTGAGCAAAGGTCTAAACCTCAATCAACAACATGAAAAATGGATTATCTGATCATTATCAGAATGCTGTTTGCTTCATGTACGAAAATGGCTGCCACGTTTCCTACATTACAATGATGACTACACTTCAAAAATACTTCAAAGCCACTAGCTGCTTTGAGATTTCCTGAGTTGTAAAAGGCATTGTTTAAATACAAATCTTACTATTTAAAAAAAAAAATTTAGAGTACCCAATTAATATTTTCCAATTAAGGGGCAATTTAACGTGTCCATTCCACGTACCCTGCACATCTTTGTGTTGTGGGGGCGAAGCCCACGCAAACACGGAGAGAATGTGCAAACTCCACAGTTACCCAGAGCTGGGATCGAACCTGGAACCTCAGCGCCATGAGACTGCAGTGCTAACCACTGTGCCGCCGTGCTGCCCAAATCGTTCTATTTTCAATCCTGTTAATGGGGCCACAGGGCACCAAGAATCAGATGGAGACTTTATATATAAGGCATTGATTATGTCAAGACCATAGGTAAACTATGTAATGGCACCCAGTATCCAGTCCTCTCCCCAAAAGGCAGCAGGAACGTCCCACTGCTGCCCCTGGGATGATCATTACTTTCTGACAATTTCCGGGAAGGGCCGTGAAAGACCGGGAAATGGGAGAGTTTGCCAGGGGGGCGTTCCAACACCTTGCCATTAGCAAACATGTGGTAGGAAAGGGAAAAAAAGGACATATTTTACCTTGTGGGGATAATGCAATGAAATTCCAGGTCAGGTCAGGCCCAATTTGTGTAGTTTAGGAGAGGAACATCTATTGATGTTTTCCTTTCTTTACCTCAGCTCTCAGTTCCGTTCTCTCTGATATAACTGAATCATTTACTACAGTACAGTATCCCCTAACTGAGGGATTAGTCTAGCCAGCCTGTTTTCTCTCAGTGTGTCCCTCACTCTAATTTTTCTATCTTTTTCACAGATAAACATGAAGGACATGGCTGTCAGACATTGAGTTGGACCCTGGCAAAGTGCTAATGGCTTCCAGTGAAGGCAGAGAGGGGAGAAAACTGTAAACAAGTAAATGTTAATGAGAAAACAAATCTGCTATTCATAGCACAATGGTGATACTAACATCGTTTCCTGATGACTAACGAATGAAACCTCCGTAGCAGCCAATAAAGAAAGAGTAGAACCAGAAAAACCAGCATTTAGATCACATGGCATTTTAGGAACTGACCCATCCCATTTCTTTTATTCTTTCACAGACTCATACACATACGACTCTCTCTTTCACAGAGACGCTCTACTCTCACACCAATAGTTTCTCTAACATACAGCAAAGCTCAGCTCCGAGGACCTGGGTTCGATCCCTGCCACGGGTCACTGTCCGTGTGGAGTTTGCACATTCTCCCCATGTCTACATGGGTCTCATCGGCACAACCCAAAGATGTGCAGGGTAGGTGGATTGGACACGCTAAATTGTCCCTTAATTGGGAAAAAAATAAATTGGGTACTTTAAATTTATTTTTAAAAAGGTTCAGCAAAGCTGCTTTAGACCTAGTGGAACTTTCACCATCTCTCTAATGGCTACAGACTATCTGAATGGTCACACCAATAGCTTTCCTCCAAACTCGTACAACTTTCTGCACACTCACTCCAGCATCTTCTCCTCTACCTGAGCCTAGCAATGAGCAGTTTCTCTTTCCATCAGTTTCAAGATGGGACATTAGAATGAGTCAGTGCTCCATTATAAGATCAGTAACCTGATAGCAAACATATGCACAGCTCTGGGACGCATGCTAATTGTTATTGCTTATTTCTGAGACCTGGAGGCGTAGACTCTCAGAATCATAGAATCTCTGGGTGGCATGTGGCACGGTGATTAGCACTAGGACTACGGCGCTGAGGACCCAGGTTCGAATCCCGGCCCTGGGTCACTATCCGTGTGGAGTTTGCACATTCTCCCCATGTCTGCGTGGGTTTCACCCCCACAACCCAAAGGTGTGCAGGTTAGGTGGATTAGCCACGCTAAATTGCCCCTTAATTTAAAAAAAAGAATCAGAGAATCTCTACAGTGCAGAAGGAGGCCATTCAGCCCATCGAGTCTGCATTGACCCTCTGAAAGAACACCCTACCCAGGCTTACCCCACTGCCCAATCCCCATAACCCACCTAACTGTGCATCCATGGACACTAAGGGGCACTGTAGCATGGCCAATCCATCTAGCCTGCACACCTTTGGACTTTGGGAGGAAACCGGAGCACCCGGAGGAAACCCATGCAGACATGGGGAGAAAGTGCAAACTCCACACAATCCTGCATATTCCAAGTGCTCTGCAATATTAGGTCATGATATGTAGGGTGGTCCTGACTGGACAAATAGCAGTAAGTTCACGGTGTTCAATGCTGATTTTAGCTGTTTAAGCTCAATAGCTCTGCATACACTTATAGGATCCTAAACTTTAGCTCTTGCTCATCTCCATTGAAGCTCTCTTATGTATTTTTACTTGTGTAAAATATATCTCTATGGGTTAAAAATGTAAACTTGATATCTGCCAACAGAAACCTTGCTCTTTTTTTCTCATTACTCTGAAAACCAGTCATATGGACTCAAAACGTTGTGGGTTATTCTCCATCTTCCCAGGCACATGTTCCTCAGTGGCACACCGTCGCCCGCAGCAGAATTTTCCGTTCCTGCTGCCGGCCAATAGGATTTTCCATTGTGGCCACCCCACTCCCCTGGGAAACGCAAAGGCGGGGGTGGTGTGCTGCCGGTATAACAGAGAATCCCGCCGGCGGAGAATTCATCTCAATCACTCTGTTTCTCTCTCCACAGATGCTGTCAGACTTGCTGAGCTTTTCCAGCATTTTCTGTTTTTACTTCAGATTTCCAGCATTCCCAGTATTTTGCTTTTATCTCATTTGTTTGGTTTTCTTCATTCTTGGTTCTGGACTCACAACCTTAGAACCTCTGCTTTCCATGAAATGACCTGTGCTCTTTGTGAACACAGCTATATGTGGGAAGATGTTCCCAGTGGATACATTTACTGATGTGATACTGAACTATATTGACCATGAAGGAACCACACTTCAATTCCTGGTCTGTGTTCAGATGCTGATCCAGTGGCACCGAATGGCTACCTTCAGCTTTGGAGGGGGGGAAAGATCAGCCTTTGATCAGTCTGTTTCTTTTTCTTCTTCTGAGAATGAGGTTAATCCCCTAATTGGCTGTGTTGCCATTAGAGGATTCCATTTTGGGAGTTTTATATGAGGACGCACCTTGAGAGTGTATATCCCAGTGAAAATAGCCTTTCATCAAATAATCCTGTGTACTTTGTCAAGTTGAAAAGTAAGAGAATATCTCCCTGCACCTTGTGGTATAAAAGCACACACACATTTTTTGAAGAAAATGAATTCATGAAAATGTGATCGGGAATTTATAAATGCCCTTTGATTGGAAGTATATATAATTAGTTCAAAATATTTCACATTTCTGTTTTCACATTTCCTGGCAAAGTTTATTATTTATGATATCTACAACATCAACTCCACCAACTTCCTCCGGTTGAATGGGATTACCAATTCTCAGATCATAATCACCCACTCTCCTACATCATGATTTTGCGCCTCCTCTGTCCCAGTAATCCCTGCTTCCTCCAATTTCCTCCAGTGACATTAAAACATACAGCCTACTATGTCCAGTTAGCTCAGTTATTGAAGGGAACTATGCAGAATGATATTGATCAGACTGTTCCAGATTCAATTTTTGGTCTAGATCTTTTTAAAAAAAATTTAGAGTACCCAATTCATTTTTTTCTAATTAACGGCAATTTTAGCGTGGCCAATCCACCTAGCCTGCACATCTTTGGGTTGTGGGGGCGAAACCCACGCAAACACGGGGAGAATGTGCAAACTCCACACGGACAGTAACCCAGAGCCGGGATCGAACCTGGGACCTCGGCGCCATGAGGCAGCAGTACTTACCATTGCGCCACTGTGCTGCCCTCTTGGTCTATCTTGAGTTTGGTGGAGGCACTACAATTGGGCTGTGAACCTCTTGGGTAGGGTGGAGAGAAAATTAGCTAGGTTATTCTGCTGAGAGTTTGCTACTGTCACCCTGGACAAGATAAACTCAGCAAACTGCAAGGATTGAAACTTGGAGTTCCTGAGGTATCTATTTATATGAGTTATATGAATATTGAGCAGTGCATTGGATTGGATTGGATTGGATTTGTTTATTGTCACGTGGACCGAGGTACAGTGAAAAGTATTTTTCTGCAAGCAACTCAACAGATCATTCAGTACATGGGAAGAAAAGTGAATTAAACAAAATTCAAGAAAATACAAGAAAATACATAATAGGGCAATACAAGATATACAATGCAACTACATAAGCATTGGCATCGGATGAAGCATACAGGGTGTAGTGTTAATGAGGTCAGTCCAGAAGAGAGTCATTTAGGAGTCAGGAGTCTGGGGAAGAAGCTGTTTTTGAGTCTGTTCGTGCGTGTTCTCAGACTTCTGTATCTCCTGCCCGATGGAAGAAGTTGGAAAAGTGAGTAAGCCGGGTGGGAGGGATCCTTGATTATGCTGCCCGCTTTCCCCAGGCAGCAGGAGGTGTAGATGGAGTCCATGGATGGGAGGCAGGTTCGTGTGATGGACTTGGCGGCGTTCGCGACTCTCTGAAGTTCCTTGCGGTCCTGGGCCGAGCAGTTGCCATACCAGGCTGTGATGCAGCCCGATAGGATGCTTTCTATGGTGCATCTGTAAAAGTTGGTAAGGGTTAATGTGGACATGCCAAATTTCCTTAGTTTCTTGAGGAAATATAGGCGGTGCTGTGCTTTCTTGGTGATAGTGTCGACGTGAGTGGACCAGGACAGATTTTTGGTGATGTGCACCCCTAGGAATTTGAAACTGCTAATTGATGGAACCATCAATTCTACGGACACGTGCTTGTAGGATTAGAATAGCGGTTTTAATATACTTACAACAGAGCCAGCCTGTTAGCCGTTGAACTTTCGGTGAACTGGCTGGCTGACTCTGTGGCACGGATTTTTATACAGCAGCTCCAGGGGGAGGAGTTCTGGGGGGAGCCCAGTACAAACTCTTGCGTACTCCTAGAGCTACTCCCCCTGGTGGACAGGTAGAGCAACTGCACTTACAATATCGGTACATATACTGGGAACAGAGTGACATTGGTAACTTATAATACCGTGTGAATCTCATTCACCACACTAACCATCTCCACCTCGGCCCCGTTGATGCTGACAGGGGTGTGTACAGTACTTTGCTTCCTGAAGTCAATGACCAGCTCTTTAGTTTTGCTGGCATTGAGGGAGAGATTGTTGTCGTTACACCACTCCACCAGGTTCTCTATCTCCCTCCTGTATTCTGACTCGTCATTATTCGAGATCCAGCCCACTATGGTCGTATCGTCAGCAAACTTGTAGATGGAGTTGAAACCATGTTTTGCCACGCAGTCGTGTGTGTCCAGGGAGTAGAGTAGGGGGTTAATTACGCAGCCTTGCGGGGCACCGGTATTGAGGACTATTGTGGAGGAGGTGTTGGTGTTCATTCTTACTGATTGTGGTCTGTTGGTCAGAAAATCGAGGATCCAGTTGCAGAGTGAGGAGCCAAGTCCTAGGTTTTGGAGCTTTGATATGAGCTTGGGTGGGATTATGGTGTTGAAGACGGAGCTGTAGTCAATAAATAGGAGTCTGATGTAGGAGTCCTTGTTTTCGAGATGCTCTAGGGATGAGTGTAGGGCCAGGGAAATGGTGTCTGATGTGGACCGGTTGCTACGGTATGCGAATTGAAGAGGATCAAGGTGTTCTGGGAGTATGGAGGTGATGCGCTTCATGATCAGCCTCTCAAAGCATTTCATTACAACTGACGTTAGGGCCACCGGGCGGTAATCATTGAGGCACGTTGCCTGGTTCTTCTTTAGTACCGGTATGATGGTGGTTTCTTGAGGCAGGTGGGGACCTCAGAGTGGAGTAGGGACAGGTTAAAGATGTCTGTGAATACCTCTGTCAGCTGGTCTGCGCAGCCTCTGAGTGGACGACCAGGGATCCCGTCCGGGCCCGTCGCTTTCCGCGGGTTCATTTTCAGGAAGGCCGATCTGACTTCGGAAGCTGTGATGGTGGGTATGGGTGAATTATGGGCTGCTGGGGCACTCAACAGCGGATTGTTGGTTACCTGCTCGAACCGAGCATAGAATGCATTAAGTTCATCGGGGAGGGGTGCGCTGCTGCCAGAGATACTGCTCGGCTTCGCTTTGTAGCCCGTTATGTTGTTTAGTCCTTGCCACAACCGCCGAGAGTCTGTCTGTGACTCTAGCTTAGTTTGATATTCTCTCTTGGCATCTCGGATGGCCTTGCGGAGGTCGTACCTGGATTTCTTGTATAGGATAGGGTCGTCTGCCTTGAACGCCTCAGATCTGTCCTTCAGTAGGGAGTCAATCTCGCAGTTGAGCCGTGGTTTCCAGTTGGGGAACGCACGTACTGCTTTCTTTGGCACGCAGTCGTCCACACATTTGCTGATGACTATCAGACAGCGTTTTTTAAATGATGCAAGGAGCCCAAGTAAACAATCAGACTGTGTAGGTTGTAGGGGTAACAGTAAACAATAACCAAGTACGGTTAACTTGACATGAGCAGGATGTTTCATAAATAGGTTTATATAAGCTGACACACCATGTGCTTAAACATTGCCTAAGAGATAGGCCCTGCACTGCAGACAGGTTGCCACGGCAACAATGATAAGATATACCTTCAGGCTGACCAGCTCAAATGGAGACAAGATAAGAATGAATAGTGGTCTGTCTGATATTAACAAGATGGGCTTAAGCAATAGATTACATTATAGTATTGCCTACACAAATCTCCTTCGGAAAGGCTGAAGGATGTAAGGAATGACTGCATAGCATTGTCAGGAGGAGTGTCAGGATTACGCAACCTGTACAATTCCACAAGGCCCGAGGAGATTTGCTTAGAAATCTAACAGGACTGTGTGCTGACACCCACAAAAGCTTGGGGCAGCCACCATAAAGACTCAATGGGAAAAGGCCTGAATACATAATACCCTCCCACCATAGTATTACTTTTTGTAAAAAAATAACGGGCGTCATTTAACGGAAACATTCCTCAGTGTCATTTTGGGCACGAGTGGTGGGGAGCTTCTAGACGGCCGCATTGGCAAGATCACAGCCCAGGTCACTGTCCGTGTGGAGTTTGCACATTCTCCCCGTGTTTGCGTGGGTTTCGCCCCCACAACCCAAAGATGTGCAGGATAGGTGGATTGGCCACACTAAATTGCCCCTTAATTGGAAAAAAATGAAAAAAGCAGATAGCCCATATTAGGCGGGAACCGGCCAAGACGTGAATGGGGAGAGGAGTACCTTAGACCTGAGTGCTCACCCCGATGAGGAACGGGCCCTGGAGATCGCAGGATCGACCAAGGAGAGAGCAGTCACCAACAGCGAGGTTGGCCTGCTACGCAGGGGTGAGGATCCATTGTTTCATCATCGAGGTGACCTGTCTCATGTGAGTTGTTCATGTCAGCCAAAATGATCCTTCCCCCTCACTGACCACTTGTCCATTTTCTCGTGGGATCTCCATCTAATCAGTCTGGGCCATCTGGAATCGCCCACCCCTGCCCCGCTCCACCATGCAAGATCGCACCTCGGAGGAGAGCTCTGAGGAGATGACCTTCGAGATGTTGCAGCTATCACCCCCACCTTCCACCAGCGCAGACACACCTTTGTGGCCATCATTAGTGGACAAGCGTCTGGGGCACAATCTGGTACTGATCCACATCAGGTGGAGGCAGGAACATCCAAAGGAGAAAGCAGTCATAGGTCTGCATGATCCCAGGACTTAGCTAAGTTACAGACAGATGCCGAGCTTCTGGACAAGGTTATCCCAGAGCTGATGCAGATTGGATTGGATTTTGTTTATTGTCACATGTACCAAGTGCTGCTCGTTGTGTTCTCTCTTAAATTGGCTCTGTTTATGGCGGTTAATATGGTCGCCGTCCTTAATTCTAATTACGTTTGCTCAAGAGTCGCCAGGTATCTTTCAATACCGCCACAAGGTTCAAAACCGAATACTGATCAAAGACTCGATACACCAGTTAGTAAGTTCAAAATCAATGCTCATTTATTTACACACACGGTCGAATATACTCATGCACAAACTCTACCAACTAAACTATCACTACTACTAAAGCCTATACTTAGATTCGGGTGCCCACTCAGTCAGAGGAACAATGGCCGTTGTCCGGTTCTGAGGCTGCTGGGGTTGAGCTGGTATAGAATAGCAGCTAAGATCGTCTGTCTCGTAGCGTGCGTTGACTTTGGACTTACTTGTTCTGGTGCAGCTGCTAGGCAGGTCTCTCCTTGCTAAGAGCCAAGGCCAAGGGAGCGATTCTCTCTTGGGGGCTTCTTCTTATACCCAAAGGGGGCTTCATGCGCTTTTGGGCGGGCCTTGAACTTGGTCGCAATTAATTGGACCGTATCTTGATCATTGGTATCAATTTCCTCCAATAAAGGGGTGGCTGCCCTGATTGCTGGGCGGGCCCTAGGTGGCCGTTGGCCTGCTTTGTTCTAATCTCCTCTGGCGCCGGGGTGTCTGCCTTAGTATCGTTTACCTAAATGTTACTCTTTTGTCCCCGGAAATGGCTCATTAGTATGCTAATGGATTTGCAGTATCGGTCTTATCTGGGAGCTGCAAACTCCAATCAACAGACAAACCTTGCACCTGCTTGCTTTCTCAGCATTGTCCATTTTCCCTGCATTCTTTGCAAAGTGTCCATTTTGTAATCGGGACGTGGCCACCCCAGGTGGCTACACAAGGTACAGTGAAAAGTATTTTTCTACGAGCATCTCAACAGACCATTAAATACATGAAAAGAAAATGAAATAAAAGAAAATACAAAAGAGGACAACACATGGTACACAATGTAACTACACCACACCGTCATTGGGTGGAAAATACAGGGGTGCATTGTAGATGCTAGGACACGGCCATGAGATTCAGGAGGGGATGTTAGCGATTACATAGTCGATTGGAGAACTTCCAAAGGCTACAGGCGCAGGAGATGCCGAAATGTGTGGCACTGAGGCTAACATTGCTAGTTTGGTGATTGCAGTGGAAAACCTGGAGAACTACACCAGCGTCTTGAGTGGTGGTGTCCGAGGCATGGCTTAGCCTGTGAGGGCCTCGACATCATGTCCCAGTCACTGAGGGACGTGTTCCAGATGCAGGTGAACATTGCCGAGGCATTGCAGAGCATGTCCCAGTCACTGAGGGCCATCGCTGAGGGCGTTGATACCATGGCGCCACAAGGAACAGCAGAGCCAGATGACGTGGAGGCCTCTGGAGCTCATTCCAACTGTCTTTCCATTCTATAGAGATTTCGAGGGCCCTACAGTTAATGTCAGTGAGCAGGAAGCACTAGAGGCCAACCCTGGGCCTGCGATAACGGCGGTTTCCAGTTCTTCTGAACTCTCCCCCTCCTGACACCGGCGCATCTCAAGATAAGCAGGCAAAACAGAATGGCACGACGGTGCCAGTGATATCTGTAAGTTGGCTGGGCCCTTTGGCGCCAGGCCCTCCAGAGGACATCCACCAAAAGTGTCAAAGGCCACAGAGTGGGAAAAGCAGGAGGCTGCCTTCACCTCCAATTTGCATCCTGGGGACAGACCTAGACGTGGCAGTTGACCACGGAAGATCAAGAAAATTGAGGTTCACTGAATGAGCACTGGGCAGGAGGTGGGGGGGGGGGGGGGTCACTATGTGTAGCTAGGGAGAATAGAAATGTCAAATGATCACTATTAAAACATGTTACAACAGATACATGCAAAGCCTCTGTCACATTAATCTTCACAGCGGGCCTGCCTGCACCCCAACACCATGTTGACCTCCTCTCTCCCTGCCCCCAGGCACAGAGTTTGAAGATCAAACGCCCCCGGTGCAGACCGCGCTCAGGGGATGGATCTGAGCACACTGGAAGCAGAAAGACAGGAGTCAGACTTTGGCATAAACTGATGAGCACCAAAGCTTACCTCACAGCGAGTGTTCATCACTCCCCTGCTTTGTATATTGACCCGCTGACAGTGCCGACAAAGACCCATTACCCTGGGGTGATGTTACACAGACCCTTGGAGGTTGGAACACTGTAATTGGGGTGGGGGGGATTGGATAGGATTTGATTTATTGTCACGTGTACCGAGGTACAGTGAAAATTATTGTTCTGCATACAGACAGATCGTTTCATACGTGAAAAACATAGGACATAGATAAATACACCATGTAAGGGACAGCACAGTGGCAGGGTGGATATCACTACTGCCTCACGGTGCCGAGGACCCAGGTTCGATCCCGGTCCCGGGCGACTGTCCAAGTGGAGTTTGCACATTCTCCCCATGTCTGCATGGGTCTCACCCCCACAACCCAAAAGATGTGCATGGTAAGTGAATTGGCCACGCTAAATTGACACTTAATTGGAAAAAAAAGATTTGGGGACTCTAAATTTATTTTTAAAAAGCAAAAAATAAATAAATACACAATGAAAATACATAGACACAAGCATCAGGTGAAGCAAATGGAGTGTAGTACTACTCAGTAGAAAATAATAATTTTAATTAAAAAAATTTAGAGTATCCAGTTCTTTATTTTTCAATTAAGGGGCAATTTAGCATGGCCAATCCACCAACCGTGCACATTCTTTGGGTAGTGGGGGTGAGACCCACACAGACACGTGCAAACTCCACACAGACAGTGACTCAGGCTGCAATCTTGCCAATGCGGCCGTCTAGAAGCACCCCACCAATCGTTTTAAAAAAAATTTAGATTACCCAATTAAGGGGCAATTTAGCGTGGCCAATCCACCTATCCTGCACATCTTTAGGTTATGGGGGTGAAACCCACGCAAACACGGGGAGAATGTGCAAACTCCACACGGACAGTGACCCAGAGCCGGGATTGAACCTGGGACCTCGGCGCCGTGAGGCAGCAGGGCTAACCCACTGCGCCACCGTGCTGCTCGCATCCCACCAATCGTGCCCAAAATGACACATAGGAATTTTCCGTTAAATAACGCCCGGTGAGCAGCAGCGATAACCACTGCACCACCGTGCCTCCCAGTACAGAACAATAATAATAATATTTATTAGTGTCACAAGTAGGCTTACATTAACACTGCAATGAAGTTATTGTGAAAAAATCAGTTTACTCCATAAAAGGATCATTCAGGAGTCTGGCAACAGAGGCTGGTTTTGAACCTGTCAGTGCATTTTCTCAGATTTTGTATCTCCTGCCCGATGGAAGAGGTTGGAAGAGAGAATAACCCAGGTGGGATGGGTCTTTGATTATGCTACCCGCTTTCCCAAGGCAGTAGGAGGTGTAGACACCATCAATGGAGGCGGTTTTACGTGACGGACTGGGCTGTGTTCATCACTCTCCGTAGTTTCTCATGGTCTTGGGCCAGCAGTTGCCATACCAGGCTGTGTTGCAGCTCGATAGGATGCTTTCTATGGTGCATCTGTAAAAATTGGTAAGATTCAATGCAGACATGCAGGAGGAGATGGTGGATGAGCCCAGGAAGGACCTATAGGAAGATGGGGGAGAGTCGGCCCTCAACCTCGCGTTCTTCTCATAGGACAAGGCTATGTCCATATGCTCAACCCCTTCCCCGCGCCGTTCCCCTCCTTCCTTCCTCCCATTCCCCTCCATTTCCTCCTTCACCATTCCCCCCTTCCCCCGTTTCTCCTCTTGCATCCCCATTCGTCGACCGTCCAACCCCTGTCTGCATCTGTGGTACCGAGGCGGATATGGTTTTATTTTATGAATGTTTTTTTTTTATTATATAAATTCAGAGTACCCTATGATTTTTTTCCAATTAAGGGGCAATTTACTGTGTTCAATCCACCTACCCTGCATATCTTTGTGTTGTGGGGGCGAAACCGACGCAAACATGGGGTGAATGTGCAAACGCCACACAGACAGTGACCCGGGATCGAACCTGGGACCTCGGCGCCATAAGACTGCAGTGCTAACCCACTGCGCCACTGTGCTGACCTCATCCCGCCCACTCTGATCAGCCATACTACCCATGTTTCAATAGACTCCGCCAGGCTCAAGTCCAGTTCACCTCCTGTATCCTTTCAAGATGGCTGCCACCATCCCCACCTAGCCAAGTATTCCACAACAATCCCTTCAATGTGAGAAACCCTCTCCTCCCCACCAACCCCAATCCCAAACACAAAAGCAAAAAGTTCTTCCTTCCCAGGCCCACCATCCCACCCAAGCCACAAACAAAGAAAACCAACACAGCCCAAACATCCAACACCACCCCCCACCATGGCGCTTCACTCCACTCCACTTCCTTTAACTAGCCTACCTGCTCGTAGGATCACCCCCACCCTAGGCAAAGGACCAACTTCCTTTGTACCAAAGCACCCTTCCACCTTCCTCTCCCCACCCAACCTCCATGCCACACCAAGCCCCCACCCCCCCCCAGCCCCCACGAGTTGCCCACCAAGCCCACACATTTGAAATTACAAGCAACACTATTCCCAACACAGGGAGGCGAAAAAGTTACAAAACTCTACATTTTCACAATCAACTATGCAGAGTGTGTAGTAAAAACAAAGCCCAAAATAACAGCCCACGCAAAAACATACAGTCCCCCCCCCCCCACCGACCCCGAGTGCAACACCACCAATCCATTACATATGAGAACTCAACCAAAATCCAATGTTCTCAAACGATCCCCAATTCATGGTCCCTTAAAAGGTTGCGCGCCTCCATCGGCATGTTGAAGTAATGCTCTGGGATTGAACCTGGGACCTCAGCACCGTGAGGCAACAGGGCTAACCCACTGTGCCACCGTGCTGCCCGTGAAAGCCCAGATTAATAAAAGTGCAAGTGACTCCCCAGAGGGAATCCCAGTCTGGGGATTCAGACTGAATGTCCCAGTCTGAAGATTTATGTTAGCCATCCAACCGATAGTTCTAAATCACTCCGCATCCTGAAAGGACAGTCAGCTGAAAAAACAACTTCAACATCCGAAGCAAGGTCACTCATCTTCCATCTCACGTTAATCCTCTTTTAATTTTCCCCTTCCCTCCCTCTGCATGTGTATGTCTAGTGTGGCAGTATGGTAGCACAGTGGTTAGCATTGTCACTTCACAGCTCCAGGGTCCCAGGTTCGATTCCCACTTGGGTCACTGTGCAGAGTTTGCACGTTCTCTCCGTGGTCTGCGTGGGTTTCCTCCGGGTGCTCCAGTTTCCACCCACAGTCCAAAGATGTGGCAGGTTAGGTGGTTTGGTCAAGCTAAATTATCCTTAGTTTCCAAAACAAAGGTAGGTGGGGCTACTGGGTTACGGGGATAGGGTGGAGGTGTGGGCTTGGGTGGGTTGCTCTTTCCAAAGCCGGTGCAGACTCGATGTGCCGAATGGCCTCCTTCTGCACTGTAAATTCTATGATTCCATGAGGTAGCGGATGGGATGGTAAAAGTGAGGGAATAGTAGATTAGCTGGCCTGTATTCTTGTATAATTATTGCATGCCTTATCTCTTGTTGTTAGAAATAAACACTTGTTGTGTTTCACTTACAAATCAGGTGCCTCTGAGTCATTGGAGCAGCCAAAGATCTCGGAAACCTTACACAAATTATTGGTTAATTCACTTATGTTGGGACTCCGGGGCCTGTGGGGCTGAATTGACCACACAGTAGCCCATGGTGCTGCAAGACACTGTCTGTGGTGGCTCATTCACCTGAGGCCTCTGCCAGAGTGTTCAGTGGGCTCTAAGCAGCTCAGGAAAGGACATCTGTTCACCCCCCCCCCCCCCCACCAACAACTTTGCAAACATCTTGGAAAAGTGCTTGGTTGGCCTCAGGCCCCCCACTCCCGAAGGCAACCCCACATTCCTCAGGTCTGCCTCCTTGACCTGTTCTCCAGGGCCTCGGCTAAATTCCTCTCCTCCACCCTCAGCATCTAAGCTTCTAGCGAGGCAAGCTGGTCCACCCACGTCGAAGCTACCACCAAGAAAGCACAACAGTGCCTATACTTCATCAGGAAACTAAGGAAATTCGGCATGTCCACATTGACTCTTACCAACTTTTACAGATGGACCATAGGAAGCATCCTTTCTGACTGCATCACAGCCTGGTATGGCAACTGCTCGGCCCAAGACCGCAAAAAACTACAGAGAGTCGTGAACACAGCCCAGTCCATCACACAAACCTGTCTCCCATCCATTGACTCTACCTGCACCTCCCGCTGCCTTGGGAAAGCGGGCAGCAGAATCAAAGACCCCTCCTACCCAGCTTACTCACTCTTCCAACTTCTTCCATCAGGCAGGAGATCCAAAGTCTGAGAACTCACACAAACAGACTCAAAACCAGCATCTTCCCCACTGTTACCAGACTCCTAAACGACCTTCCTATGGACTGACCTGATTAATACTACACTCCTGTATGCTTCACCTGATTCCGGTGTCTATGTATTTACATTGTGTACCTTGTGTTGCCCTATTATGTATTTTCGTTTTATTTTATTTTATTTTTATGTACTAAATGATCAGTTTGAGCTACTCGCAGAAAAATACTTTTCACTGTACCTCGGTACACATGACAATAAACAAATCCAATCCAATTCTATGCCATGACAAAATCCCTTCCACCCCCTCATCAACTCTCCATGCTCTTCTTGGCATCCAAAGTCCTTCCCAACATCTGTCCAGAGCCTTCTCAATAGACGTTTTGAGGGTCTTCATCATATCCCTTCCTTGCCTTTCAAAATGTTTACACATTGCTTTTCGAATTCAAGTGCATGACGCCAGTCAGCCTTTCCCTGTGATATGAGCAGCCACACCCACCAAGATCACCTCCGCCACCTCTCTGGCTTCTTCGAAGGACTATTACTTGTACTCTTCTTTCCAATAGTCTTTTCCGCGGCTTTCAACATCCTTTCTACAATTAGATGGGTCCGGTTTGTCCACCAATCTCCCCCCCCGGGAGCAGCAAAAAGGACCAAAAAACAAGGACCTTGGTCGGGGCTACCTTGTATGTGACCTGCTCCTACATGTCACCACCAGAAATCTTCTGAAAGTGCATCTTTACATTGGCGATATTGAGGCTAGGGTTAAGGCATATTAGGATATGTAGATATTTCCTTTTACTTGCTGCAGCTGACCAAGGTGTGCTTGATAGAACCATTTAGAGGGAACTTTGCTGTTTGTGTTGTGAATTTTCATGTTTTCCATTTTATTATCCTTCGGCCATCTTGTCCTCCTTTGTGAAACTCCGTCCCTCAGGATTTCTGCCTTGTCACTTTCCTCCATACTATCCAAAATCTTTCATAAGACCCTCCTCTTTGGCTAAGGCTTTAGCCCTCTTGATCCACTTCCTAATCCAGTTCTTTTTAAAAAAAATTTAGATTACCTAATTATTTTTTCCAATTAAGGGGCAATTTAGCATGACCAATCCACCTACTCTGCACATTTTTGGGTTGTGGGGGCGAAACCCACGCAGACACGGGGAGAATGTGCAAACTCCACACGGACAGTGAACCAGAGCCGGGATCGAACCTGGGACCTCAGCGCCGTGAGGCAGCTGTGCTAACCACTAGGCCACCGTGCTACCCTCCTAATCCAGTTCTTAATGTCCAGCCATTATCTACTGCTGTGTGAATGCCATCAGGCCTTTGCGGGAGAAGCACTATATAACTGGAAGCTGTTTTACTTATGAAAACTGTCCTGGCTTGTGTCAGGATAATAATGAAAAGGGCTTCTCCCCAGTTATGTACGTCAGTGTGTCAAAATGAAACAATGTTAATATAGATCCTAAAATCTGAGTAACATCAATAGTTCTTATAGCCCAGATCTTCCAGTTGCTGGATCATTGGAGGCCAGACATACAACCCAAGATGCACATTGGGACACTGTAGAGGTCCCAATGCATTGACTCAGGGAATTGCCTAGGAAGTCTGAATTTCTTTTTATTAATAAATTTAGTGTACCCAATTCATTTTGTTAAATTAAGGGGCAATTTAGCATGACCAATCCACCTAACCTGCATCTTTGGGTTGTGGGGGCAAAACCCATGCAAACACGGGGAGAATGTGCAAACTCCACACGGACAGTGACCCAGAGCCGGGAACGAACCTGGGGCCTCGGTGCCGTGAGGCTGCAGTGCTAACCACTGCGCCACCATGCTGCCCACAGAATTCTGAATTTCTGATGGGGACAATTATCCTGCTCTCTGGGTTCCTCTGAAAAGTGCCCAGCTCTGAGCTAGAGTTAGAGACCTCAGATAGTTTCTTGCCGGGATAGTTTCCTGAGAAACTTAACTCCTTGGTAACTACATGTCTGTCACGCCTGCGTGGGTTTCCTCCGGGTGCTCCGGTTTCCTCCCACTAGTCCTGAAAGAAGTGCTGTTGGGTAATTTGGACATGCTGAATTATCCTTCTGTGTACCCGAACAGGCTCCGGATTGTGGTGACTAGGGGCTTTTCATAGTAACTTCATTGCAGTATTAGTAAGCCTACTTGTGACAATAAAGATTATTATTATTACACAATGACTCCACCCAATCACTCATACTGACACCTGTAGCCACCTGGGGTGGCCACGTCCCAATTACAAAATGGACACTTTGCAAAGAATGAAGGGAAAAATGGACAATGCTGAGAAAACAAGCAGGTGCAAGGTTTGTCTGTTGATTGGAGCTGTAGCTCCCAGACAAGACTGATACTGCAAAGCCATTAGCATACTAATGAGACATCTCCCAGGACAAAAGAGAAACATTTAGGTAAATGATACTAAGGCAGACACCCCGGCGCCAGAGGAGATTAGAACAAAGCAGGCCAACGGCCACCTAGGGCCCGCCCAGCAATCAGGGCAGCCACCCCATTATTGGAGGAAATCGATACCGATGATCAGGATATGGTCCAATTAATTGGGACCAAGTTCAAGGCCCGCCCAAAAGCACGTGAAGCCCCTTTGGGTATAAGAAGAAGCCCCCATGAGAGAATCGTTCTTCTTGGCCTTGGCTCTCAGCGACGAGAGGCCTGCCTAGCAGCTTCACCAGAACAAGTAAGTTCAAAGTTAACGCACGGTACGAGATAGACGCTCCTAGCTACTATTCCGTACCAGCTCGACCCCAGCAGCCTCAGAACCGGACAACGGCCATTGTTCCTCTGACTAAGTGGGCGCCCGAAGCTAAGTATAGGCTTTAGTAGTAGTGATAGTTTAGTTGGTTTCGAAAAAAGAAGTCCCATCATTTTATTTATTTATTAATTTTTATTTCTTTAAATTTAGAATACCCAATTAATTTTTGCCAATTAAGGGGCAATTTAGTGTGGTCAATCCACCTATCCTGCACATCTTTGGGTTGTGGGGGCGAAACCCATGCTCACACGGGGAGAATGTGCAAATTCCACACGGACAGTGACCCAGAGCTGGGATCGAAACTGGGACCTCGGCGCCGTGAGGCAGCAGTGCTAACCACTGGGCCACCATGCTGCCCGTCCCATCATTTTAAACATGTCCAGGTATGTGTGCAGTGTTCAGTCTGATCAGAATCGGACAAAACAGACTTGATACTGATTGGAAGATTTGGGCCTGATGTTTTTTGCAACAGATAATAAACAAAAATAAACCCTGCAAATCTAAACAAAATACAAAGCTAAATACACAAAGTAGATCCGCTAGCATCTGTGGCAAGGGCATTTAACATTTCAAGTGTGCCCTTCTCATAGTCTTATGTATCAAGTGTCCCTTGATCTATGTTAGAGTTTTGTTTAAGAGTTAACTGATCCAGTTAAATTGATGTTCTTTTTGTAATTACCTGGATGCTTTCAAAAGCTGGACCTAAACAAGGGCCAAATTGAAATGAATTGGGAGTACTGGGTTGGGCAGAAATGGGTATTATTCCACAACAAACCCATGAGCTACCTCTAGCCAGGGAGTGCAATGCATTGTAGAGGGAGTTATGAAACCAATGCCACATCGAGGAACTTTAATAATCAGGACATTCCCAACTCTTCTTAGTGAGCTATGATCGTTTAAGAGCTGGTCCCTTGTTGGATTTTACAATTCAAGTGTGCTACAGGCGACCCTC
This sequence comes from Scyliorhinus canicula, assembly GCF_902713615.1. NCBI lineage: Eukaryota > Metazoa > Chordata > Chondrichthyes > Carcharhiniformes > Scyliorhinidae > Scyliorhinus > Scyliorhinus canicula. The sequence continues at coordinate 120,478,026 of NC_052157.1, forward strand.
CAAGAGAAGCTTTTCTTTTGTCTGTAGCCCAATCAATGAGGGTCTGGACCTTGTTCAGTGTGACCGAAATCCTATGATGCAGGCACAGATGTATTCGGAGCGTGAGAGTGTGAACAAACAGAATTTGGGCTAATATTTAACTCCCTCAGTTGGGAATGTATCATGGAGCAATGTCGAGTGAGCTTTACCCGTATTGAACTCATTCTGCACATGACCGAGAAATATTTGATGGGACAGTGCACACTCTGTATCTAACCCATCTTGCATTTAATTTGCCTGGGAATGTGGGATGGGGTTCATAGAAGGTACATGCAATCCCCTTTGCTGATAAGTTAGGTTGAAGGCAGCACTGGGTGTCAAAAACAGAACAGTTAGGTGGCACGGTGGGGCAGTGTCCTCTCGGCGCTGAGAACCCGGGGTCAATCTGGGTCAGTGTCTGTGGAGTTTGCACTTTCTCCCCATGTCTCTGTGGGTCTCACCCCCACAACCCAAAGATGTGCATGGTAGGTGGATTGGCCACACTCAATTGCCCCTTAATTAAGAAAAAAAAAGGAATTGGGTACTTTAAATTTATTTTTAAAAAGCAGAATAGTTGGCCCAGCACAAACATATCTCAGCTTGATTGACCAGAACTTATGGGGGAAATATTTAAACTCTCGCTTTTACTCTTTCAAGCATGCATCAGCGTTAGATAATCTGTAATGCACCTGAGAGGGAAATTTCTCCATCTTGCCCAGATGTTGAAGGGTTAAAACTCTGAGCCCAGCAGGTATTCTGTATTTTTATTTAGTTTCTCCTGCGACTATTTCCCTCACTCTGAACCCATTGACACCTCCGCGAAGATCGTTTCACAGGAATTATTTTCCGTCCAGTGTTTTGCACCTGATATCATTTGTCAAGTAATGGTTTAAAATGTGGATGAATGCTACAGGCTATTGTGCTCGAGGCCATAATCCATCTTGTGAGACGTCTCAACTTGTACTGCTAACCCTAGATTTGAATCATTCACATTTCAATGGCTGTGTGACTTGAATGACATTGAAAAGCTGTGAGACACAGGAAAATTGTTAGCAAAAAAATAACATTGGTTGTTAAAGAAATTAAAGGAGAATAATCTGTTGATAAGTTATTCACAGCAGATCTATTCATAACTCTTACTACTCAGTCTCATTCAGACACCATGCAAAGCAGCCCCATCTGCTGTAGCTTAGTTTGCATAGAATTATTGAGTTCCAACTTTATAGCACATAATTCTCAGAGGGAGGAACCACAAACCAGTATACTGGAGCAATAAAGGTCACATTTCTTTATTCCTTCATGGGATGTGGATGTTTCTGGATAGACCAGCATTTGTTGGCCACCCATAATTGCTCTTGAGTAGGTGACGGTGAGCCACATTCTTTAATCACTGCAGTCCATGTGGTGTAGGTACACCCACAGTGCTGTTAGGAAGGGAGTCCAGCGACAGTGAAGGAACAGTGCTATATTTCCAAGTCAGGATGGTGTGTGACTTGGAGGGGAACTTGAAGGTGGTGGTGTTCCCATGCATCTGCTGCCCTTGCCCTTCAGGTGCAGTGGTTGCGGGTTTGGAAACTGCTATCAAAGGAACCTTGGTGAGTTGCTGCCATGTACCTCGTGAATGGTACACAAAGCTGCTACTGTGCATCGGTGGTGGAGGGAGTGAATGTTGAAGGTGGTTGATGGGGTGCCAATCAAGTGAGATGCTTTGTGCTGGATGGCATCAAGCTTCTTGTGTTGTTGGAGCTACACTCAACCAGGCAAGCGGAGAGTATTCCATCACACTCCTGACTCGAGCCTTGCAGATGAACCGCGCCGTTGGGAACTTGGCCCATTGGAGGATGAGAATCACAGAGGCCCCGGAGAAAACCGGATTGGGCCCGCTAATGATATGCAAATGGTGTTTAGTGTAGGTGCATTGACACAATTGTTGAGGTGACGGAGAATTGCAATTTGGTGTCAAATCGGCACCCACCCCGATTTTGGCATTGGAACCGATTCTCCGCCCAATTGTTTTTCCCAATTTTGGCATCAGCAAACGGAGAATCTCGCCCATTGTCTTTTTCTTTTTTTTAAAATATTTTTTAAAAAATAAATTTTGAGTACCCAATTCTTTTCTTTTCCCAATTAAAGGGCAATTTAGCGTGGCCATTCCACCTACCCTGCACTTCCTTAGGTTGTGCAGGTGAGACCCACACAGACACGGGGAGAAGGTGCAAACTCCACACAGACAGTGACCCGGGGCCGGGATCAAACCCTGGTCCTTGGTGCCGTGAGGCAGCAGTGCTAACCACTGCGCCACGGGTGCCGCTCCCAAAAAAAGTTATTTTCCATGCAATGTTACACAAAGGCGGGCTGGATACATCATCACAAAGTTGACTCCATTCTTATACAGAGAAGATTTCACTCTGTTAAAGCAGCCCTTCTCTCGCCAATCTTTGTCCGATGAGGAAGATGTGGGGGAAGGCGAGGATGGGCAGGACATGGGGCCCAGGCAGGCATGGGAGGCCGCACGACATGTGCGCCAGGACCAAAATGAACGGGATGCTCTGATCACCTCAAGCCTCTGGCCAAGGGCTTGGACACCATATCTCACCCACACACCTCCTCACCCCACCTTCCCCCCTCACCCCCCTACCCCACCCCAACCACCTACAACCCCCTCCATGATATGCACCTGCCGCACTACAGGGTGTGGGCCCTGGGTTGGCAGTAACAGCGGGTCTGGTCCATGGGATGGAGGATGATGACAACCAGCTCTGCGATGAGCTCCTGTGCTCCGAATTGTATGCCAATGTCTGACTCCTGCCACGGTAGCACTTTCCACCGTCCACCTGAGTGCGAGCTGGCCATTCCATCGCATCAAATTCCTGGGGAGACAGTGGTGGGGACATTCGGGGGGGGGGGGGGGGGGGGGGGGGGGTTGGGGGGGCTGGGCCACCCACAATGTACCAGCCCACCCCTCTCACCCATCAGACAGAGCACCGAGGCAGGTTGCAACAGTGGTAACAGGTGTTTAATGTGAACAAATATTTACAGATACGTGCCCTAGCCCCATCACTAAACTGTGCCCTGCACCCGCGCCAACTTAACGAGTGTCTAACTTTCTGGCCTTATGGGCCCTGATGCTACATCTAGGTAATTCCTCAGTCAGACAGCAGCAGTGGAGGCGGCCTGCTGTGATTCCCGTCCTGCGACCTGGGTCCCCGTTGGAGGCCGTCTTCTGCGCTATCCGGGACTGGATGGGCCCGGCCGCTGCTCAGATTTCCCGGGTGGCATGGTGCTACCCTGTTCTGCCCGCTGCCCACCAGATGCACGAGGGACAGGATGGGGGTAGTCCGAGTTGCAGCGATGTTCAGGCACCTCCCCTGTGGGACTCACTGGCACAGGCCCCACCACCATCTCCTGCCTTGGGGTGCCCGATGGGCCCCGGGCTACTTCATGGGATGGGGGTGCGAGCAAAGTTATCCCCTGAGGCTCCCCCACCACCTGGCGCTGCCAGTGCTGGAAGCCCACTCTGGTCTCGACCAAGGTCCGCACATTCAGGACCATGGAGCACAGGGAGTGGATCATCTCCGTCTGGGACTGCGCCACATCACCCATTGACTGTGCCACCACCACCTTCTGGGTCTGTGTCACATCAGACAGTGACTGCGCTATCTCCCTCTGAGACTGGGCCACCTCCCTCTGTGTCTGCGCCATGTCAGCCAGCGTCTGGCAATGCCACTGAAATTCCCAGCCACGGCCTGCTGTGACTGGGCCACATTCAGGAGGGCCACTGCGATGCCCAGGTGGCTCTGGCACATGGTTGTCTGAGAGATGGCAACACTACCTTGGGCCTTGGCCAGTGCCTGCATAGAATGCCCCAGGCATTGGACATGCTAATCCATAGCCAAAACTGTTGGCCCCAATGCCTCCACTGCAGATGGCACCCATGCGGTGTTGGCCTGGTTGGCACACATTGTCAGCACCCCTTCCTGCTGCTGCATGCGTTTGGACTCCTCCAACTGCACCTGCAGGTGCTGGATCTCGTCGACAACCCCTCATATGGTCCCTGACTCTGCGATTTCATCTCTACGATTGTTGGGGTTGTCCGTTTCAGAAGCCTAGAACATGTTAGTTCCTGGGGTTGGCCTGTCCTCCTACCTTCCGCCCCTGTACTCCTACCTCCACCTGCTGTACCAGACCAGCTGTGTGTCGAGCACCAGATAGTGTCCCAGGATCCTCTTCACTAAAGTGCCCAACCGAGGTCAGTGTCTCTGGGATGGAGGAGGGTGCTGGAGACAGCTGTGATGGGAAATCTGTGTCATCCTCCGACTTGATCTGCCATCCGAATTGCTCTCATCGCTGCTCGGCTCCCATGGGGGTTCCGGCTGTGGCACTGGCTGGGGACGGGGGACACCGGATAGACCCACCCCATCACCAGCATCTCATTCAAGACACAAGACAAGATGCATAATTAGATAGCGGGCCGAGGGTGGTGTGGGGGTGATGTGGCGGTGTGAATGGTGTGGGGATGAGGGTGGGGTGAGGGTGGTGTGGCGGTGAGAATGGTGTGGGGGTGAGGGTGGTGTGGGGGTTAGGATGGTGTGGGGATGAGGGTGGGGTGAGGGTGGTGTAGGGGTGAGGCTGGTTTTGGTGTGGGTTGACATACATGTTGAACCGCAACTCTCACTTCCTCGCCTGGGGCTGCACTCCACCTCAGCAACCTCCCTTTCATCCGGGACGCCAACCAGGTCCAGGGCCCTCTGCTCTGCCACAGTGAAGGGCTGCAGGTCTGGCTGTCCCCCTCCTGTCTTCTCCCGCTACCACCGGTTGTGCGCAGCCTTTTCCTGGGTGGGATGGGAAAGAAAACAACAATGTTAGACAGTCCAGTGCATGCAGCCCAGGGAGGGTATAGCTGGTGGTCTCAGTGGCCAAGTCACCTGGCTATGCCAACCTGTATGGGTGCCAGCATGTTGTGCAGGGTGTGGGTTTGACCGCCGGTAGTGGCACTGAGTACTCAGCAATTGCAATCTAACCACGTCCCAGACTTTGATGCTCTGTTGTTGGAGTCCGACCCCACCCAATGTCCACCCTGGAGGTTGGTCACTACTTTGTTGACTGCTAAAAAAATTTGTGAGACCTTGTCCTCCTCCAATAATGACTACATTAAATTAAATAGGTCTGACTTCATGCTGTGGGAGGTGCTTCAGGCCATCCTCAGGGGTAGGAATTATTTCTAGAAGAGGTAAAATAGCAGCTGTCTGAATGCCGAATAAAGATATTAAGAAATGAGAGAAAAATACACAGTTAATTCTCCACTCACACCATCTCACCACAAGGTGGCACTGGTTGCGCTGGAGCGTGCCCATCACTCTGATGGGTCAGCTGGAGCCAGAGGGCACCTTGGGGGTGGCCTGGGGGGACGCCCATACCACCTGCTAGGTTTGCAGCAACTCAACAGTGCTGGACTGTATGCTACAACATTCAAATGGGCAGACAGCACACTGCCTGCATCAGAACCAAGGGCTGTAATTTAATCACACATCATGCTTTCAGTTTTGCCTCCACATCATCTCATTAAAAGCTGGTCCAAATAGCTCCCTTTAGTTTGCCGAAAACTACATTTTACTTCTGTAAAATGTCACAAGGTAAATAAGATGTGTTAGCACGGTCTCTATCTGGGACTAGGATCCCACCATTAACCTGGATGTTGTACTTACCCCATGGTGGAGGTGGTGGTCCTTATTATTGACTGAGGCTGTGATTTGTGGTGGGACTCCTAATCCTCCTTCAAACACCTCATTTCCCTCTTATCCTACATCTGTTCTGGTTCACAAGCTTTAGACGGTGGATGCATGCACTGTTCCCTTTCCCCCTCTCCTCTCTCTACAACCATCCCTTTGTGCCTTTTTCCTTTCAGATACCCAAGAACTACAGCCTGGTCAGGCAGTAGAGGAAGAGCAAGAGGTGTAAGAGCAGAAAGACAGTGGTGACGGAGAAACCCATCACTCAGACGCACAGCCATTAACCGAGACACTAACACTGCTCGTAGTTTAAATGGTCACTTAACAGAGGCAGGATGACATACCAGGCAGGAGTGGCCTGCAGCTAGAGTAAGGGTAGTGCCGGAAGCAGCTCACCAGAGGGCAAGACTGATGTGTTGGGTACTCTGGATCTGCGGAGACTGTGTTTACCTTAGCAGTAACATAGACAGGCTACCGACACTTGTAATAGTACAACTCTATTTTATTAAGCTAAGAACTGTTAAACATACTTGCACTGTGGGTTGACACTATGTTAGATTAACTGAAGACCTATGTCTATCCTGACCAGTCTAAACTGTTAGCACATGATGAAGGTTTTGTGCTACTCGCTGTGAGGTCTGTCCGTCTCAGAGGCTGCATCTCGAATGAGCGGGAAAACTAGAGCCCTCTGGCTTTATAGTGAGGGTGCCCTAATTGGTGATTGGCTGCTGTGTTGTGTGTGTTGATTGGTCCTGCAGTGTGTCAGTCAGTGTGTGTCGCTGCACCATCATATACTGATGTGTATATTATGACAAAGACCACACACAAGTTCTGCTGCAGAAGACTCAGATGAGGACTTCGATAAGATGGCCTACAGAATAAGGCTGATAGGTATGTACAATTAAATGTTTGGATGCCAAGGAGCATGGAGACATTTTGAGCCAACTTGGTACAGAGCTCTGTGCGCCACCTTCTCCAGCATGGAAGTGATGCCAGCTCCATGCCACCTCATCCACGATGCAGGGTCAGTGTTAAGACAGAAGGCAAGGACTCCACACGAGGCCAGATAGGCAGGATACAATTGGGTTTATTTACAACTAACAATACACAAAACACTCTATTCTTCTCCCCACAGGGTCTCCCTCCCGAACCAGGTAGGGGTTTATACTCTGTGGAGTTCCTCCAATCAGGGGGAGGCTCTGCGTCCCCTTCACCCCCCCCCCCCCCCCCCCCCCCCGCCTCACATCACCTGGGGAGCTCGTACTCCAGGGTGTAGGAACCGGATACAATGTAGGTTCTGGCCCCTTGGCGGGTCGTAACAGTCTGATGTCTTAGTTTCCATTGCACTCCAAATGAGCCTGACTGCAGGTAAGAACATTCATCCTGCTGATGTTTCTGTGTTTGGGATCACTGCAGAGAGAAGACAGTAGGATTGTTGTCTGTAATCTGCAGTATGCTTAGATAAAATCTGACAAATCATGGCCATCAGATCTACAAAGAGAAAATATACCTTAACGTTTTGGGTGTGAGATTGTGTGTTAGAACATACCATACTCGGCCCAATGAGTCTGCTCCGCCATTCAATCATGGCTGATATTTTTGTCATCCCCATTCTGCTGCCTTGACCCCATAACCCCTGATCCCCTTATTAATCAACAACCTATCCAACTCTGTCTTAAAGGCACTCAAGTGATTTGGCCTCCACAGCCTTTGGCGGCAAAGACTTCCACAGATTCACCACCCACTGGCTGAAGAAATTCCTCCTCATCTCTGTTTTAAAGGACCGTCCCTTTAGTCTGAGATTAAACCCTCAGGTTCCAGTTTTTCCTTCAAGTGGAAACATCCTCTCCACGTCCATTACAACCAGACCTCACAGTATAGCGAAAAGTGCAGAGGATACTGGAAGTCTGCAGAGGGATTTGGATAGGTTAAGTGAATGGGCTAGGGTCTGGCAAATGGAATACAATATTGACAAATGTGAGGTTATCCATTTTGGTAGGAATAACAGCAAACGGGATTATTATTTAAACAATAAAATATTAAAGCATGCTGCTGTGCAGAGAGACCTGGGTGTGCTAGTGCATGAGTCACAGAAAGTTGGTTTACAGGTGCAACAGGTGATTAAGAAGGCAAATGGAATTTTGTCCTTCATTGCTAGAGGGATGGAGTTTAAGACTAGGGAGGTTATGCTGCAATTGTATAAGGCGTTAGTGAGGCCACACCTGGAGTATTGTGTTCAGTTTTGGTCTCCTTACTTGAGAAAGGACGTACTGGCACTGGAGGGTGTGCAGAGGAGATTCACTCGGTTAATCCCAGAGCTGAAGGGGTTGGATTACGAGGAGAGGTTGAGTAGTCTGGGACCGTACTCGTTGGAATTTAGAAGGATGAGGGGGGATCTTTTTTTTTTTCTTTTTTAAAAAAATTTAGATTACCCAATTATTTTTTCCAATTAAGGGGCAATTTAGCGTGGCCAATCCACCTACTCTGCACATTTTTGGGTTGTGGGGGCGAAACCCACGCAGACACGGGGAGAATGTGCAAACTCCACACGGACAGTGACCCAGAGCCGGGATCGAACCTGGGACCTCAGCGCCGTGAGGCGGTTGTGCTAACCACTAGGCCACCGTGCTGCACTATGAGGGGGGATCTTAAAGAAACATTTAAAATTATGAAGGGAATAGATAGGATAGATGCGGGCAGGTTGTATCCACTGGCGGGTGAAAGCAGAACTAGGGGGCATAGCCTCAAAATAAGGGGAAGTAGATTTAGGACTGAGTTTAGGAGGAACTTCTTCACCCAAAGGGTTGTGAATCTATGGAATTCCTTGCCCAGTGAAGCAGTTGAGGCTCCTTCATTAAATGTTTTTAAGATAAAGGTGGATAGTTTTTAGAAGAATAAAGGGATGAAGGGTTATGGTGTTCGGGCCGGAAAATGGAGCTGAGTCCACAAAAGATCAGCCATGATCTAATTGAATGGCGGAGCAGGCTCGAGGGGCCAGATGGCCTACTCCTGCTCCTAGTTCTTATGTTCTTATGTTCTTATGACAATTGGATACTAACTCTTTAAATATTACATTATCTTCCTGATGACTACTGCAACCAACTTCCTGATACTTTCCTAAGTGATCACTGCAGAATTTGACATTTGGAATTCACAATCCTCGTCAGCCAATGTTCGAACTTTGGCAGGATTATCTGAACCTGTGTTGGCGCCGTCATAAGCGCCGTCGCGCTTTACAATGGCATCAACAGGCCCCCAGGAACAGCAATTCTGAGCCCTGCAGGAGGCCAGCACGGCACTGGAGCCACCCACACTGCTCCAGCTGCCGATACCGGTGTCAAATGGGCGCCGTCGGGCTGCGCATGCGCACTGTGACCGGTGCCGGCCCCTGTAGCCCTACACCATGTTGCGTCGGGGCTGGCGCAGAGCAAAGAGGCCCCAGCCAGGCAGCACGGTGGCTCAGTGGGTTAGCCCTGTAGCCTCACGGCGCCAAGGTCCCAGGTTCGATCCCGGCTCTGGGTCACTGTCCGTGTGGAGTTTGTACATTCTCCCCGTGTTTGCGTGGGTTTTGGCCCCACAACCCAAAGATGTGCAGGCTAGGTGGATCGGCCGCGCTAAATTGCCCCTTAATTGGAAAAAATTAATTGGGTACACTAAATTTATGAAAAAAAAAAGAGGCCACAGTGGAGGCTCTCCGGGGTCTGAACCCCCCTCCTCCCCCATACCAGGCCATCCCCGAAAGAATGCACGCCGAGGTCCCGCCGGGTAAGACCACACGTGGACGACGCCGTCGGGACTCGGATTTTATTTGCGGCCACTTGGCCCATCCCAGGCGGAGAATCGCCGTGGGGGCCGCTCGACCAGCGCTGCGCCGGCGCCAATTGACCGGCGTTGGGGCGGCGTTGCGCGATTGGGCAAGCTGGGTCTATGTGGACTGCGTTTGATGCAGTGTAGAGACAGACAGGCTTCCAACACTTGATGAGACGCAACACGATTTTATTTAACATCTAAGTATATTACATACTTAACTGTGGGTTGACACTATGCTGACTTAACTGGAGACCTGAGGCTAACCTGACCAGACTAACTGACTACCACATGGTGTTTGTACTAGCTGCCGCTCACGAGCTCTGTCTGTCTCAGAGGCCGGATCCCGAGAGAGCGGGAAAACTGGTGCCCTCTGGCTTTATAGTGGTCGTGTCCTGTCTGGTGATTGGCTGCTGTGTTCTGTGTGTTCACTGGTCATCCTGTGTGTCAATCACTGCCTGTCTGCACACCATCATATACTTGTGTGTATATTATGACATCTCCCCCTTTTGTTTAAACATATGTGTTCAGGTAATAAATAATGAATATGTGTACAGGAACTTGACTACATACAGAATATGCTAACCTATATACATGGGAAGGTGTCCAGTGCAGATAGAGGGCGGATAACACTTGAGAAAAAAAACGATATGTACAGATGTCAAAACGATGAGATAACAAGGTAATGCAACATTCAGTCTATAAATTCAGTCTCTGTGGCGGGCGACGAATTCTGGTCGACCGCCTCAAAGGTGGGTCAGGAGCCGCCTGCACCTGAATGGGCGGAACTGCCTCCAATGCGGTGGCCGTAGAGGTTGGTAGAATAACTGGCAGATTGGTGGCCTCATAGAAGGCACGTCCTGAGCAAGCAGTGTGCGAGGCGGGACATCACGGTCGGGCGTAGAAGTCTGCGCAGTGTCCGCCTGTCGCGCCGGAAAAGGAGCCATCGGGCATGCAAACGAGGAACGATCTCGGGGCCGCTTGCTTGACCACCACAGCTGTGGCGGACCAGCCACCGTCAGGCAGCTGAACACGAACTCGGTCAGCAGGGACCAGATCGGGGAGATCTGTGGCATGAGCATCGTATGCTGATTTGTATTGGGCCCGAGACTGCTGCATCCTCTGTATGACCGGGAAGTTGTCAAGGTCTGGAATGTGGATAGCCGGCACCGTCGTTCGCAGTGTGCAGTTCATGAGGAGCTGCGCTGGGGACAGCCCAATGGACAGAGGGGTTGCTCCATAAGCCAACAGCGCCAGGTTGAAATCAGAACCCGAGTCAGCAGCTTTGCACAATAGTCTTTTAACGATGTGGACCCCTTTTTCGGCCTTCCCATTCGACTGGGGGTAGTGGGGGCTGGATGTGACGTGCCGAAAGTTGTACAGCCAGGCAAAATCTGACCACTCCTGGCTAAAAAACAGGGGCCGTTGTCACTCATCACCGAGTGGGATCCCATGTCGAGCAAGTTTCCTTGCATGCCTTGATTACCACCGCCAACGTGAGGTCAGACAGTTTGACCACTTCGGGGTAGTTGGAAAAGTAGTCCACTAGGAGGACATAGTCACGCCCCTTGGCATGGAACAGGTCAACACCAACTTTGGACCATGGGGAGGTCACCATTTCATGCTGCTCTGGAGTCTCTTTAGGCTGGGCCGGCTGGAATTTTTGACACGTCGGGCAATTGAGGACCGTGTTGGCGTTATCTTGGCTGATGCCTTGCCAGTATACTGCCTCACGGGCTCAACAGCGACATTTTTCGTCCCCCAGGTGACCCTCGTGGATTTGGCCAAGAACCAAATCTCGCATGCTCTGTGGGATCACAATTCTGTCAAGCTTCATAAGGATGCCATCTACCACCGTTTGATCGTCCTTGACATTATAAAACTGGGGACACTGCCCCTTTTGCCAACCGTGCGTGAGGTACTGCATCACCTGCTGGAGCAGAGGATCCCTGGCCGTCTCCTCAGGATTTGCACGATCCTCTCATTAGAGGCCGGAAAGTTGGAGGCACAGAATTGCACCTGCGCGTCTACCTGACAGACAAAGTCAGTCTGCTCACACGGTGTGGTGATAGACCTGGAGTGTGCATCGGCAACAATGAGCTCTTTGCCCGGGGTGTACACCAGGTCGAAATCATAGCGGCGTAGCTTGAGTAGGATGCGTGTAACCGTGGCGTCATGTCATTGAGGTCTTTTTGGATGATGTGAACCAATGGCCTGTAGTCCGTCTCAACCGTGAATTTGGGGAGGCCATACACATAATCATGGAACTTGTCAATCCCTGTAAGGAGGCCCAGGCATTCTTCTCAATCTGAGCTTAACGTTGCTCAGTGGGCGTCATGGCTCCAGAGGCATACGCAACTGGGGCCCAGGAGGAGGAGTCATCCCGTTGGATGAGCACTGCCCCAATGCCATCCTGGCTCGCGTCGGTGGATATTTGTGTTTCCTTGGCGGGATCGAAAAATGCCAGCACTTGGTGAGTTTCGCCCTTAGCTCACGCCACTCTTGCTCATGAGCGGGTAGCCACTGGAGGTCCGTCGTTTTTTTTACGAGATGGAGGAGGGCTGTGGTGTGTGACGCCAAGTTGGGGATGAACTTCCCAAGGAAGTTGACCATCCCTAGAAAGCGGAGGACCGCCTTCTTGTCCTCTGGGGTCTTCATGGCGTTGATCGCCGAAACCTTGTCAGCATCCGACTGCATCCTTGCTGCGAAATGTGGTCGCAAAGGAATTTGATTTCCGATTGACCGAACGAGCATTTGGCTCTGTTGAGTCAGAGGCCATGCTCGTGGATCCTGTGGAACACCCGCTTGAGGTGATTGATGTGTTCTTGAGGAGTTGTGGACCAGATTATGACATCGTCGACGTACACTCGCACCCCCTCGATGCCCTCCATCATTTGTTCCATTATGCGGTGGAACACCTCTGAGGCGGAGATGATGCCAAAGGGCATTCGGTTGTAACAGTAGCGACCGAACGGGGTATTGAATCTGCACAGCTTGCGACTGGACGCGTCCAGCTGTATTTGTCAAAACCCCTTGGAAGCGTCCAGCTTCGTGAAGAATTTGGCATGAGTCATCTCGCTGGTTAGCTCTTCTCGTTTAGGTATTGGGTAGTGTTCCTGGTGGTAGCCACACTGAAGATTTGGACAGGCTCGAGGGTGATGCCGATAAGGGGGAACCATGGATTTGAGCCAGGGAGAATGGATTTGAGGTTCTGGGGATGGGAGGAGAGAGGGGTGAAAGAGAATTTGAAGGATTTGTTTTTAGAGGAGCGATTCGCAAGCTAGGAGGAGTTGGGGGTGAAGTTTGGGCTCCAACGTGAGGAGGGCCTCAGGTAAATGTAGGCACAGAATTTTGCAAGAAAGGTCTTCCCAAACTTTCCGATTTGCCTTTTAAAGTAACAAGTACCACCAGCCAAGCATTGCATTACCCATTTGTTACAGCAATCGGCAAAGTGGAAGAATGTATTTGTGGCTCTCCCATGTGTAAGTACTGAAGCCATTTCCAAATACGCTGTCATATAGTTCATTTTTAAAAGCTTGTTTCACATTTATTGCATAATGCTTCAGTTTATTGCAATAGACAACTTACGGCCATCTGTGTTTGTAACTGTGTTTAGAACATAGAAATGTACAAACCAGGAAGCACCATTACCTTACTCCTAACTTCTAGAATTCGTAATCAAGTTCTGCATTTCCTGCAGTGGATCAGCAGTTCTCGACATTAGCATGCGTGCAAAATGACAATCTCTTTCAACATTTGACTGCCACTTAAGGTACAATTCATTTGTCCATGTTACATTTGAGCAAAGGGAGGTTTCGACAAAGATTTAAAATCCAGCATGCAGTCAAGATGAAGGGGGTGAGGCGATATGTAATCAAGGCTGATGAATTGCTGGTTGGAATTTACAATGGGGGAGGTGTTAATCCTTCCCTTGTGAACCATCCGGGCTCATTGTGTTGGGAAAAGACTATTCATTCTGAAATCAGCAGGAGTTAGATTCAAGGAACCCACATGGTGAGCAGCGTGGGGGTAGGGGAGAGCAGGGCAGAGGGGTGGGGGGGGGGGGGGGGGGGGGTAGTAGGGCTATTGTCACCTTTAATTACCAACTCCCTGACATAAATGATTCAAGAGTTAAAGTGCCGAATTTCCTATCATAGAGACAGCACAAACGAAACAGGTAAACACAGTCTGGCATCTGTTGAAAGGTCATCAACCATAAATGCCAACTCTGTTTCTCTCTCCATTGATACTGCCTGACCTGTAGAGTGTATCTAACTTTCTCTGTTTTTCTATGTTTTCAGTTGGTTAGTATGTTCTGTTGTGAGTCTGGTCTAATTTAGGAGGAGAGCCAACATACCCAGAGCAAATCTGCTCTGATTTATTGATAGGTTCACCCAAGAAAAATGAATGTATTTATCTCACTAAGGGAGTCAGTGTGATGCATTTTTAATGTTCTCTGTCACAAATAAAAAATAAAAAACATGAACATGCATTCACACATGTTCATGGGATCCCACTGATTGCTGCAGAGTCACGGAAGTACCCTGGAAATGTAGCCACTGCTGTAACGCAGACAAACACTGGGGCTGGTTTTGCTCAGTCGCTGGACACTGGCAAGGCAACAGTCAATTCCTGTACCACCTGAGGTTAGGGGCGGCACGATAGCACAGTGTTTAGCACTGTTGCTTCGCACCGCCAGGGTCCCAGGTTCGATTCCCGTCTTGGGTCACTATCTGTGCGGCGTCTGCACGTTCTCCCTGTCCCTGCGTGGGTTTCCTCCGGGTGCTCCGGTTTCCTCCCACAAGTCCAAAGATGTGCACGTTAGGTGGATTGGCCATTCTAAATTGCCTCGAATGTCCAATAAGGTTAGGTGGGGTTACTGGATTACGGGGATAGGATGGAACTGTGGGTTTAAGCACGGTGCTCTTTCCAAAGGCCAGTGCAGACTCGCTGGACATAATGGCCTCCTTCTGCGCTTTAAATTCTATGTAATTCTGTGTAATTCTATGTATTCATGATGGCCCCACCTTCTCGAGTTTGTCCCTTGCCTGAGGTGTGGTGATCCTCAGGATTAATCACCACCTGTCAGCTCTCCCCCTCGAATGGGAAAGCAGCCTCTGGTCATCTGGGACTATGCCAGCTTTACTTACTTACTTAAACAACAAGGAGATTTATGGAATCAAGTCACATTACATTGAAACCCACTTCCGTTGCCTTTTGTTTGTCTTTTGGATAAGATACTAAAGATTTGTCTGTCTCCTCAGATCAATGTGTAGTTGGCACGGCGCCAGTCGGGGGCCGCTCTACCCGTCGATTCTCGGTCCGGGATGGGCCGAGCAGCCGACGTAAAACGGCGAGTCCCGCCGGCGCCGTCCACATCTGCCCTCAGCCGGAGGGAACTCGGCGTGGAAGGGTCGGGGGGCTGCCTGTGTGTGCGTGTGGGGGGGGGGGGGGGGGGTTCGACCCCAAGGGGGCCTCTGATGTGGCCTGGCCCGCGATCAGGGCCCACCGATCGGCAGGCCAGTCTCTCTGGTTGGCGGCCTCCTTTCTTCTGCGCCGGCCCCTGTAGTCCTGCGCCATGTTCCGTCAGTTCCCATGGCGCCCAGTTCACGCCGGGATCAGCAGCTGGAGTGGCGTGAATCGTTCCAGTGCCGTGCTGGCCCCCTGTCAGGGCCAGAATTGCTGATCCTGTGGCCGTGTTGACGCCGACGAGAAACGCTATGGCGCTTCCGATGGCGTCAACGCTTAGCCTCAGGATCACAGAATCCCGCCCCTGACATCCTTCGTTTTGCCCAATAAATTACAGTCAGATTTGTAACTTTAAAAACACAAATAACCTATTATTATGGACAGTATTGTAATTAAACAAACAGAAAATGTAACTGACTATCTACTACCGTTTTCCCAACACTCCTCCTTCCTAACTCATCCGACTCTCTACACTCATACACAGAGGGGAAAGGATGATGGAAAAGGAAAGGAAATATTCATTAAAAAAAGGATAAGAGGGCAGCACGGTGGCACAGTGGTTAGCATTGTTGCCTACGGCGCTGAGGACCCGGGTTCAAATCCCGGCCCTGGGTCACTGTCTGTGTGGAGTTTGCACGTTCTCCCCGTGTCTGCGTGGGTTTCGCCCCCACAACCCAAAAGATGTGCAGGATAGGTGGATTGGCCACACTAAAATTGCCCCTTAATTGGAAAAAATAATTGGGTACGCTAAATTAAAAAAAAAGATAAGGATCTTTGATACACTGGGATGTCTTCCAGTCAATGTCTTCCTGAAGTTCAGGCTTTCGTTTTGGTACTTCTTCCTTCTAAGGTGGGGGTGGCTTTCTCTATCAAGGTTGTGTACTTTCTCTGCAGACTCAGCATCATTTCAGGTTCACAGCAAAAGATGTGCCAGGAACTCACTGCTTTCAGAACAATAAAGCACTTATTTCACTTCAGCAAACAGGAGAGAGAGAGAGACTATTCAATGCACTTTTAAAAAATAAATTTAGAGGACCCAATTCATTTTTTCCAATTAAGGGGCAATTTATTGTGGCCAATCCATTCTAGCCAGCACATCTTTGGGTTGCGAGGGCGAATCCCACGCAGACACGGGAAGAATGTGCAAACTCCAGCAGCACTTTGGGCAGCATAGTAGTTAGCACAACTGCTTCACAGCTCCAGGGTCCCAAGGTTCGATTCCCGGCTGGGTCACTGTCTGTGCGGAGTCTGCACGTTCTCCCCGTGTCTGCGTGGGTTTCCTCCGGGTGCTCCAGTTTCCTCCCACAGGCCAAAGATGTGCGGGTTAGGTGGATTGGCCATGTTAAATTGCCCTTAGTGTCCGAAAAGGTTATGTGGAGGTTACTGGGTTACGGGGATAGAGTAGAAACGTGGGCTTGAGTAGGGTGCTCTTTGTAAGGGCCGGTGCAGACTCGAAGGGCCGAATGGCCTCCTTCTGCACTGTAAATTCTATGATAATATCCACACGGACAGTGACCCAGAGCCGCGATCGAACCTGGGACCTCAGCGCCGTGAGGCAGTAATGTTAACCACCGCATTCAATACACTTCTAATATCTAAACACAGATCTAAGCCCAGTTGTCTCAGAAAGCATCACTCCGGAACCAATCATTGACCGTTGTAAGGCAGAACACAATTCCTGGCTAACCCACCAGTTTCCAACAAACCAAAGAAACCGACTTCCTCCAAATCTGGTTCCCAACGTCCACTCGGTGCTGAATAATCTGGCTTCTTCTTTCTAAAATATAAAACATGGACACACCACTGGTAAGCAAGCTATTTCACTTTTGAGTCTTTTGCTTAAAGGCACATCCCAATTATGGGTCTACAGAGCAGAATAAAATAAAATAAATAGAACATAGAACATAGAACATTACAGCGCAATACAGGCCCTTCGGCCCACGATGTTGCACCGTCCTGTGAAACCCTTCTAAAGTCCCTCTACACTATTCCCTTATCGCTCATATGCCTATCCAATGACCATTTGAATGCGTTTAGTGTTGGCGAGTCCACTACTGTTGCAGGCAGGGCATTCCACGCCCTTACTACTCTCTGAGTAAAGAACCTACCTCTGACATCTGTCCTATATCTATCTCCCCTCAATTTAAAGCTATGTCCCCTCGTGCTGGACATCACCATCCGAGGAAACAAAATAAACAGGACTGACTCTTACACTGCTTAACTACAGTAAAACATCTCAAGACATTTTATGGGAACATAATCAGACAAAAATTGACAATGAACCAAAGATGATATTAGGGCAGGTGACCAGATGCTTGAATGTAGAGTTGGTTTTAAGCAGTGTTTTAAAAACAGGAAAGGTGTTGGAGATACAGGGAATGTTAGGGAGGGAACTCCAGAATTTACAATCTAGATGACTGAAGGCACCGCTGCCAATGTTCTAGAATAAAATGGGACTTGCACTTGAAGGAGATTAGGCATGCTTCTCACTGTTCTGCATAATATTCTTCCCTCAACCAACACCACCAATAAAATAACATTAACGTCAGTAATTTCTTTCCCATATACAAATGGACTGCTGTTTTTTTCTACAAAATCACAGTAACTGCATTTCAAAATGTAATAAATTGGCTCTGAAGTATTATCTGTTTTGCAAGGTGTACCAGTAAGTACTTTATTTAAGTTTCAAGATTTGGATACAATTACTCTCCAAGCCACTGGGGGGAGCTGACACTATAGTTTTGTTAGCTCATGAATATCAGGCCTAACCTGGACGTGCATTGTAGGGTTTCTGAACAATTCCAATAGAACATAGAACATGCGGTGCAGAAGGAGGCTATTCGGCCCATCGAGTCTTCACCGACCCACTTAAGCTCTCACTTCCACCCTATCC
Source organism: Scyliorhinus canicula (assembly GCF_902713615.1). Classification (NCBI taxonomy): domain Eukaryota; kingdom Metazoa; phylum Chordata; class Chondrichthyes; order Carcharhiniformes; family Scyliorhinidae; genus Scyliorhinus; species Scyliorhinus canicula. The sequence goes on from NC_052157.1 coordinate 120,495,942, forward strand.
CCGTAACCCAATAACCCCTCCTAACCTTTTTTGGACAAAGGGTAATTTAGCATTGCCAATCCACCTAACCTGCACGTCTTTGGACTGTGGGAGCACCCGGAGGAAACCCACGCAGACACAGGGAGAACGTGCAGACTCCGCACAGACAGTGACCCAGCAGGGAATCAAACCTGGGACCCTGGTACTGTGAAGCCACAGTGCTATCCACTTGTGCTACCGGAATACTGACAGGCTGCAATTGTTACAGAGCTCTGAGCACATTCATGTGAAATAGATACCTGAGTAATTATCAGTTTTGAAACTGGAAAACCGGGCAGCACGGTGGCGCAGTGGTTAGCACTACTGTATCACGGCGCCAAGGTCCCAGGTTTGATCCCGGCTCTGGGTCACTGTTCGTGTGCAGTTTGCACATTATCCACCCTGTTTGCGTGGGTTTCGCCCCCACAACCCAAAGATGTGCAGGGTAGATGGATTGGCCACGCTAAATTGCCCCTTAATTGGAAAAAATGAATTGGGTACTCTTAAGTTTATTTTTTTTAAAAGAAACTGGAAAACTATGATTTTGGAATCGAATATGCATTATGTACATCATGGGAATACTATGTGCTTTAAGACATGTATCATGCGCACAATGGAAAACATTGTGCTTTAATATATGTATCATGTATACAATGCAAATACTAAGTACTTTTATATAAATATCATGTGCACAATGGGCAAACAAACAATGTGGCTTTATTTTTTCTTTACATATTTTTATTAAAGTTGACATTATGAGACAGTTAAGAGTTTACATGTTGTTCCTTTTCGGCAACACCCCCCTCCCGCCCCCCACCCCCTTTGCCCCCCCCTTCCCCATATGAAGTTCTGACTGGTCTAATACCCCAAAGACTGCCACTCGCAGGCACGGCTCCACCCTCAGCCCTACAACCTTGGACATTGCCTCGAAGAAGGATTTCCAGAACCCGACGAGCCTGGGGCATGCCAAGAACATGTGGGTGTGGTTGGCCGGACCTCCCTGGCACCGCTCACATTTGTCCTCCACCTCTGGGAAGAAGCTGCTTGATCTCTTGTTAGGTGTGCCCTATGCACCACTTTTAGCTGCATGAGGCTTAGCCTTGCGCAGGAGCAGGTCATATTCAGTGCTTCGCTCCAGAGTCCCTACCCTTCCCTCCCTAACTCGTGTTCCCATTTTTCCCTTGTTCCGTCCAGTGGAGAGCGTGTCCTTTCTAAATGTCATCCGTATATGTCCCTGCAGATCCTCTTTCCCAGACTGTCCGTGTCTAGTAACTCCTCCAATATTGTGTCTCTCAGGGCCCTTGAGTACTTTGTCGTCTCTTTGGAGAAAGTTTTTGATTTGTAAATGTCGGAGTTCCAGTTCGTTCAGTAGTTCCATTCTCTCCGTCAGTTCCTCTAGGGTCACTAGTCTGTCCGCTGTGTAAAAGTCCCTCACCGTCAGTGTCCCCCCCGTCATATCTCCATCTCTTGAAGTTGGTGTCCAGCATGGCTGGTAGAAACCTGTGGCTGCCGCAGATGGGGGCCATGGTGGACACATCGGTCAGACCGAAGTGCTGCTTCATCTGCTTCCACGTTCTCAGTATTGCTACTACCACTGGGCTGGTTGAGCGTTTTGTTGGTAGTGATGGGAATGGTGTCATGGTTAGGGCCCAAAGGGCCTTTCCAGTGCACAAGGACTCCTCCATCCTCCCCCATTCAGTGTCGGTTCCTTCACCCATCCCCTCACTCTCTCAACCGTAGCTGCCCAGTGGTAGTATTGCAAGCTCGGGAGGGCCAGGCTTCCCATGCTTCTACTCCTTTGCATTGTTATCTTAAGGATTCTTGGATTCTTCCCCCCATCCCCCACACAAAAGCCATAATCATTGATGCGACCATCAATTCACACAAAACCAGGATTAGAAGTAAACTGTGGCTTTAATCAACTAGAACAGTGCCTGCCTGTGACTGGTCTGTTAGTGGGAGCCGCCTACAGGGCAACTGCTCTTTATACCTCCCCTCAAGGGGTGGAGCCAGGGACGGAGCCCACACAGGCCCCAACATGCTACATCATAGGTAATACCTTACAATGGTCCATAGGTGGAGCCCACATGGGCAACAGCGTAATACAGATATGCACATGGTGAATTGTTACAGCAATACATTCACCACAAGCATTTTGTCTATTGTCTGGAAAAAGGCCTTGGGGATGTAGATTGGTATGGATCTGAACAGGAAGAGGAACCTTGGCAGAATGTTCATCTTGATCACCTGCACCCTCCCTGCCAGGGAAAGTGGGAGTGCATCCCATCTCTGTAGGTCCTTTTAAACTTCCTCCGCCAGATTGGTCAGGTTCCACTTGTGGATCCGTGTCCAGTCAGGGGCTATCTGGATCCACAGGGAGCAGAATTTATTTTGGGTTGTTTTAAGTGGTAGACCCTTCAGCTCTGCCCCTCCCCTTCTCGAGTACACCGGGAAAACTTTGCTTTTGTCCAGGGTGAGTTTGTAGCCCGAGAATGTTACGAACTCTCCCAGAAATGTTGTGATTTTGTTCATGCCGTTTTACGGATACAGGATGTAGAGGAACATGTCATCCACATAGACTGAGACTCTGTGCTCTCTGCTCCCACTTCAAATTCCCCTCCAGCCTCTTGTGTCTCACAGGGCTATCGCCAGTGGCTCAATTGCCAGGGTAAACAGGAGTGGGTATAACAGGCATCCCTGCCTGATGCCTCTGGACAACTGGAAGTATTCAGAGCTGGTGGCGTTGGTCCGGACCCTCGCCTTGGGGGCGTTGTACAGGAGTTTCATCTATGATATGAACCCTCTCCTTCGTCCAAGCTGCTCCAGTACTTCAATGAGGTATTTCCATTTGACTCTGTCGATTGCCTTTTCTGCATCCAAGGAGACGGTCACCTCTGGCGTTCTATTCCCGGATGGGGTCAGCATCACATTCAGCTGCCATCTGACGTTCGCAGTTAACTGGCTACCCTTGAGAAAGCCTGTCTGGTCCTCTGTGACCACATCTGATACGCAGTTCTCCAGTTTCTTGGCCAGGACTTTTTCAAGTATTTACACGTCCACATTGAGCCACGAAATGCGTCTGTATGATCCACATTCCACTGAATCTTTGTCTTTTTTGGGTATCAGCGATATAGTGGCCTCTGTTAGCGATGGAGGCAGGATGCCCCTTACTGGTGAGTCTGCGAACATCTCCCGCAGGTGTGGAGCGAGAGCCGATGCAAATGTTTGTGTAAGTCCGCCAGGAGCCCATCGGGTCCCGGAGCCTTCCTCACCTGCATGGAGTTGATGGTCTCTGTGACTTCTCCTAGTCCTATTGGTGCTTCCAGCTACCCGCCCGCTATCGTTCCCCCACGACTAGCATGTCCAGTCCATTGAGGAACCGGTTCATCCCCAAGTCCACCAGGAAGTGATGTTCAAAGATGACTGAGTAAGAGCCAGGTGATTATGTGACTGCTGATAGGAGGAAACAGTGGTAGAGGTTTGTGGGGTAATGATCATTAGGTGCATCAGGTCTGTTTGGTTAGCACTGCTGCCTCATGGCGCTCAGGACCCGGGTTCGATCACGACCTTGGGTCACTGTCTATATAGAGTTTGCACATTCTCCCTGTGTTTGCGTGGGTCCCACCCCCACAACCCAAAGGTGTGCAGGGTAGGTGGAGTGGCCACACTAGAGTGCCCCTTAATGGGAAAAAAATGATTGGGTACTCTATAGATGACGGACCTTTCCTTCCATTTTTCATATGTTCATACCTCAAACAAGTAGACATTCTCAATGTGTGAGCTAAGGCAGTGGTGACAAACTATTCAGCTATGTAAGCCTTAATGTCACCTTCAATCTTCTCCCTGGCTTATGTTTTGCTTTCCAGCAGAGATCACTGGGTAGTGACCCAAGAATATTAGAAATCAGTTAGTTTGGTACAGACTTGCGTCATACTTAGCATGCTACTGTACTCTCCATACACACACGACTGCTTGCCAAAATTTGTGTCCAACTTCATCTATAAGTTTGCTGATGGCACGACCATAGTGGGTCAGGTCTCGAACGAGTCAGAATACAGGAGGGAGATGGAGAACCTAGTGGAGTGGTGTAACGACAACAATCTCCTCCTCAATGCCAGCAAAACTAAAGAGCTGGTCATTGACTTCAGGAAGCAAAGTACTGTATCCACCCCTGTCAGCATTAACTTGGTGGAGATGGTTGACAGCTTCAAATTCCTAGTTGCGCACATCACCAAAAGCCTGTCCTGGTCCACCCACGTCGACACTATCACCAAGAAAGCACAACAGTGCCTTTACTTCCTCAGAAAGCTGAGGAAATTCAGCATGTCCACACTGACTCTTACCAACATTTACAGATGCAGCATAGAAAGCATCCTATCGGGCTGCATCACAGCCTGGTATGGCAACTGCTCGCAAGACCGCAAGAAACTTCAGAGTTGTGAACACAGCCCAGTCCTTCACACAAACCTGCCTCTCAACCATTGACTCCATCTACACCTCCCGCTGCCTGGGGATAGTGGGCAGCATAATCAAAGACCCCTCCCACCCGGCTTACTCACTCTCCCAACTTCTTCCATCGGGCTGGAGATAAAGTCTCAGAACACACGCGACAGTCTCAAAAACAGCTTCTTCCCCGCTGTTACCAGACTCCTAAGCGACCCTCTTACAGACTGACCTGATTAACATGTGCTTCACCCAATGTCGGTGTTTATGTTGTTACATTGTGTACCTTGTGTTGCCCTTTTTTGTATTTTCTTCCCATGTACTTAATGATCTGTTTGAACTGCTCGCAGAAAAATACTTTTCACTGTACATCGGTACACGTACATCGGACAATAAACAAAATCCAATCCAATCCAACTTGAAAACTTCAGAGTGCTCATGAGCTTGAAATTCTCCTTTCACCAATGTTAGCAAAAAAAAAATCAGCCTGTGTTTTTATCAGGCTACATCACTTTATTTAAAAAAAATAAATTTAGAGTACCCAATTCATTTTTTCCAATTAAGGGCTGATTCAGTGTGGCCAATCCACCTACCCTGCACATCTTTGGGTTGTGGGGGCGAAACCCACGCAGACACGGCGAGAATGTGCAAACTCCACATGGACAGTGACCCACAGCTGGGATCGAACGTGGGACCTCGGCGGCGTGAGGCAGCAGTGCTAGCCACTGCGCCACCCTAGGCTACATCACTTTATACCACACAGGTTTCAGCAAAGACAAGAATTTTGCCATCTGCGTACCTAAAGCCTCATTGGTTATGCTATGCACACATTTGGCCCGCAAGATATTATACAGTCGAGGGAGCTTGGCTTTATGTGGTTAATGTGTTCACAGAGAGCTGGCAGCACGGTAGCATTGTGGACAGCACAATGGCTTCACAGCTCCAGGGTCCCAGGTTCGATTCCAGCTTGGGTCACTGTCTGTGCGGAGTCTGCACATCCTCCCTGTGTGTGCGTGGGTTTCCTCCGGGTGCTCCGGTTTCCTCCCACAGTCCAAAGATGTGCAGGTTAGGTGGATTGGCCATGATTGGCCCTTAGTGTCCAAAATTGCCCTTAGTGTTGGGTGGGGTTACTGGGTTATGGGGATAGGGTGGAGGTGTTGACCTTGGGTAGGGTGCTCTTTCCAAGAGCCGGTGCAGACTCGATGGGCCGAATGGCCTCCTTCTGCACTGTAAATCCTATGATCTATGATCTATCTACAGGCAGGTCCTTACTGATACTGTTTCCAAAAAGCATAATTACTTTGATTGTTTTCTGCACTGATGTTTGCTCCTGGAGTTCCAGCTCACATTAAAGAAACACTGATAATGGAAGAAATGCTGTCATTCAATTCACCCTCACCAAGAGAGGCTAAGATAAAGTGGTTGAAATCAGTCTGGGTCCATGTTCGGGCCCAGTTACGTCCCTCTGAACAAACACTCCCAAACAGTCATGCAGGCCCCCAGACCATCCTGATCTTGGGGTGCAGGCCTCACTACATATTTGGAGTGGACAATCAGAATGATCGAATAGAATAGAATCCTTACCGTGCAAAAGGAGGCCATTTGGCCCATCGGGCCTGCACTGGCGCTTCAAAAGGCCATCCCACCTAGGCGCAATCCCCGCCCTATCCCTGTAACCCCACCCAACCATTGGACATTGGGGAAATTTAGTACGGCCAATTCACCTAACCTGCACATCTTTTGACTGGGAGAGGAAATCGGAGCAACCGAAGGAAAAGCACGCACACACAGTGAAACGTGCAAACTCCACACAGTCTTCCGAGGTTGGAATCAATCCCACATCCCTGGCACTGTGAGGACGCAGTGCTAACCACTGTTCCACCATGCCACCCCAAAAGATAAGTAAACAAGGTCGGCTTCAACAGGCAGCTTACCCAAAGAGATAAATAAATTACAGACAAACCTACACCACTCATAAATCAGGAGATAAACTCAAAAAAAATCACGGTATAAAAATCTCGTTGCTTTTTTCCCCAAACATGAACCAATATAGATTACATCTTTATGTGTGCCTCAGGGGTCTGTGCTGGGACCACAACTTTTCACAATATACATTAATGATCTGGAAGAAGGAACTGAAGGCACTGTTGGTAAGTTTGCAGATGACATAAAGATCTGTAGAGGTTCAGGTAGTATTGAGGAAGCAAGGGGGCTGCAGAAGGACTTGGACAAGCTAGGAGAGTGGGCAATGAAGAGGCAAATGAAATACAATGTGGAAAACTGTGAGGTTATGCACTTTAGAAGGAGAAACGAAAGCATAGACTATTTTCTATTTGGGAAGATGCTTAGGAAATCAGAAGCACAAAGGGACTCGGGAGTCGTTGAGAGTGCTGGAATACAAGACCAGGAATGTACTTCTGAGGCTATATAAGGCTCTCGTCTTAGTTATCTGAGCAGTTATCATGGGGGATTTTAATCTACATGTCGATTGGTTTAACCAAGTTGGTCAAGGCAACCTTGAAGAGGAGTTTATAGAATGTATCGGCAATAGTTTCCTAGAACTGTATGTAATGAAACATACGAGGGTCCAAGATCTTGTCCTGTGTAATGAGACAGGATTGATTCATGATCTCATAGTTAGGGATCCTCTCGGAAGGAGCGATCACAATATGGTGGAATTTAAAATACAGATGGAGGTTGGAAGGTAAAATCAAATACTAGTGTTTTGTGTTTAAACAAAGGAGATTAAAATGGGATGAGAGAAGAACTAATAAGGTAGACTGGGAACAAAGAGTTTATGGTGGAACAGTTGAGGAACAGTTGAGAACCTTCCAAGCGATTTTTCACAGTGCTCAGCAAAGGTTTATACCAACAAAAAGGAAGGACGCTAGAAAGAGGGAAATCGACCGTGGATATCTAAGGAAATAAGGGAGAGTATCAAATTGAAGGAAAAAGCATACAAAGTGGCAAAGATTGGTGGGAGACTAGAGGACTAGGAAAACTTTAGGGGGCAACAGAAAGCTACTTAAAAAGCTATAAAGAAGAGTAAGATAGAGTACGAGAGTAAACTTGCTCAGAATATAAAAACAGACAGTAGAAGTTTCTACAAATGTATAAAACAAAAAAGAGTGGCTAAGGTAAATATTGGTCTTTTAGAGGATGAGAAGGAAGTTTTAATAATGGGAGATGAGGAAATGGCTGAGGAACTGAACAGGTTTTTTGAGTCGGTCTTCACAGTGGAAGACACAAATAAGATGCCAGTGACTGATAGAAATGAGGCTATGACAGGTGAGGACCTTGAGAGGATTGGTATCACTAAGGAGGTAGTGATGGGAAAGCTAATGGGGCTAAAGGCAGACAAGTCTCCTGGCCCTGATGGAATGCATCCTGGCCCTGATGGAATGTTGACTGATGGAGTGCTAAAAGAGATGGAGAGGGAAATTGCAGATGCACTAGTAATAATTTACCAAAATTCACTAGACTCTGGGGTGGTCCCAGTGGATTGGAAATTAGCAAACGTGACACCACTGTTTAAAAAAGGAGGTAGGCAGAGAGCGGGTAATTATAGGCCAGTGAGCTTAACTTCGGTAGTAGGGAAGATGCTGGAATCTATCATCAAGGAGGAAATAGCGAGGCATCTGGATAGAAATTGTCCCATTGGGCAGACGCAGCATGGGTTCATAAAGGGCAGGTCATGCCTAACTAATTTAGTGGAATTTTTTGAGGACATTACCAGTGCGGTAGATAACGGGGAGCCAATGGACGTGGTATATCTGGATTTCCAGAAAGCCTATGATAAGGTGCCACACAAAAGGTTGCTGCATAAGATAAAGATGCATGGCATTAAGGGTAAAGTAGTAGCATGGATAGAGGATTGGTTAATTAATAGAAAGCAAAGAGTGGGGATTAATGGGTGTTTCTCTGGTTGGTAATCAGTAGCTAGTGATGTCCCTCAGGGATCCGTGTTGGGCCCACAATTTTCACAATTTACATAGATTATTTGGAGTTGGGGACCAAGGGCAATGTGTCCAAGTTTGCAGATGACACTAAGATGAGTGGTAAAGTGAAAAGTGCAGAGGATACTGGAAGTCTGCAGAGGGATTTGGATAGGTTAAGTGAATGGGCTAGGGTCTGGCAGATGGATTACAATGTTGACAAATGTGAGGTTATCCATTTTGGTAGGAATAACTGCAAACGGGATTATTATTTAAATTATAAAATATTAAAGCATCCTGCTGTGCAGAGAGACCTGGGTGTGCTAGTGCATGAGTCACAGAAAGTTGGTTTACAGGTGCAACAGGTGATTAAGAAGGCAAATGGAATTTTGTCCTTCATTGCTAGAGGGATGGAGTTTAAGACTAGGAAGGTTATGCTGCAATTGTATAAGGTGTTAGTGAGGCCACACCTGGAGTGTTGTGTTCAGTTTTGGTCTCCTTACTTGAGAAAGGACGTACTGGCACTGGAGGGTGTGCAGAGGAGATTCACTAGGTTAATCCCAGATCTGAAGGGGTTGGATTACGAGGAGAGGTTGAGTAGACTGAGACTGTACACGTTGGAATTTAGGAGGACGAGGGGGGATCTTATAGAAACAAATAAAATTATGACGGGAGTAGATAGGATAGATGCGGGCAGGTTGTTTCCACTGGCAGGTCAAAGCAGAACTAGGGGGCATAGCCTCAAAATAAGGGGAAGTAGATTTAGGACTGAGTTTAGGAGGAACTTCTTCACCCAAAGGGTTGTGAATCTATGGAATTCCTTGCCCAGTGAAGCAGTTGAGGCTCCTTCATTAAATGTTTTTAAGGTAAAGATAGATAGTTTTTTGAAGAATAAAGGGATTAAGGGTTATGATGTTCGGGCCGGAAAGTGAACCTGAGTCCACAAAAGATCAGCCATGATCTCATTGAATTGTGGAGCAGGCTCGAGGGGCCAGATGGCCTACTCCTGTTCCTAGTTCTTATGTTCTTATGTTCGTCAGACCCCATTTGGAGTATTGTGGGCAGTTTTGGGCCCCATGTTTAAGGAAGGATGTGCTGGCCTTGGAAAGGGTCCAGAGAAGGTTCACAAGAATAATCCCTGGAATGAAGAGCTGGTCGTATGAGGAACAGTTGAGGACTCTGGGTCTGTACTCGTTGGAGTTTAGAAGGATGATGGGTGATCTTATTGAAACTTACAGGATACTGCAAGACCTGGATAGAGTGGTTGTGGAGAGGATGTTTCCACTTGTAGGAAAAACTAGAAGCAGAGGACACAATCTCAGACTAAAGGAATGATCCTTTAAAACAGAGATGAGGAGGAATTTCTTCAGCCAGAGTGGGGTGAATCTGTGGAACTCTATCGCAGAAGGCTGTGGAGGCTAAACCACTGAGTGTCTTTAAGACAGAGATAGATAGGTTCTTGATTAATAAGGGTATCAGGGGTTATAGGGAGAAGGCAGGAGAATGGGGATGAGAAAAATATCAGCCATGATTGAATGGCGGAACAGACGCGATGGGCCGAGTGGCCTAATTCTGCTCCTTTGTCTTATGGTCTATGGTCTTATTAGTGGCTTATTTAATCTTTAATATTTAACAGGTGAGAGACCTTTATTAAAACAATGTTACTGCACCTAAAAATGCTTTATAAAAAACTTAAAACTTCTGGTAATATGTCATAGATCATAGAATCCATACAGTGCAGAAGGAGGCCATTCAGCCCATTGAGTCTGCACCAACCTTCCGAAAGATCAACCTAACCTAGGCCCGCTCCCCCACCTTATTCTCATAATCCCCACCTAACCGTTGGATACTAAAGGTCAATTTGGCATGGTCAATCCACCTAACCACATCTTTGGACTAAGGGAGGAACCCGGAGCACCCGGAGGAAACCCACAGAGGCATGGGGTGGTGTTGCTCGTTCTGGGTGAGTGTGCTTAACACTCGATTTGGCTCTGTTTTGTTACTTAGCTCTGGAGTCGCCAGGTATCGTTAAGATACCGCCACAAGTTTCAAGGTCAAGTTCAAAGCAATAAACCATACACCAATTAGTAAGTTCAAACAAATGAGTTTATTATAATACAATTATAATACTACCCATGCACACGCTAAGATGACTAAACTATTCCTACCACTAAATAAACCAATACTTATCTTAATGGGAACTGCCGGATCAGGGGACAAGTCCTCTTGCTCTGCACTGGTCTGCAGACTTCAGGTTGGTACGGGTTAAAAAGGGGTCAAGAGTGTCTATCTCTGGTAGCGATCGTTGTGAGACACTTACTTGCTGGCGGCTGCTGTCCCAAACCTCTCCTCTCTCTCGGTCAAGGTCTTCTTCGGTAAAAGGCTGGTCGAGAGGGCTAGTCAAGAGAGGAGGGCTGGTCAAGAAGAACGAACTGAGTTTGGGACCTGTCTTTTATAGGTCCTAGGGCTTCGCGCCCTTTTGGGCGGACCCCTTTACCTGCTGGGAATCGATTGGGTCTCTTCCCAATCGATTTGTTTGAATCCCCCCAATACTGAGGCTATCTCTCGGCTACTGGGCGGGCCTTCAGGTGCTTTGTTTTCGAACCCCGCTGGTGCCGGGGTGTCTGGTTTCCCATACACTGTTGCAATCACTTCTCTATTTGTGTCCATTGTCCCTGGGATCGTTCCATTGCTATGTTAACTATCCCGGAAATTGCCTCATTAGTATGCGGAATGTTCGTTTCGGTGCTGTCTGCTCTCTTAGCAGACAGAATACACATTGGCTTGGTGCAGCCTGCTTGTGCTGCAAACATTGTCCATTTTAATCTGCAAGTTTTGCGTTCCTCCATTTTGTATTGAGGGAATGGTCAACTTCGGTGGCTACAGGGGAACGTGCAAACTCCGCTCAATGTTGGAATCGAACCTGAGTCCCTGGCACAGTGAGGCAGCAGTGCTAACCACTGTGCCATCATGTCGCCCTAGCTGATATCAGTTGTGCATTCTTGTTTCAACAGATCTTCCAACCTATAGTATTGTTGGATAGAGGAGTTGATTTTTGAGGTTGGTTAATTTTTACAAAGCAGCTGGCTTAACTTTTTCTCGCACAGTACTGAATCAGTGATATTACCCTGTTTGTTTGAACAGTGAGGATTGATGGAGGATGTGAAGTGAGAGACTGAAATACAGCACCACCAACCATAGTAATATCAGTGATAAAAACAAAGAAATACGTCAAGATAGCAAGAGAGACATTCACAAAAAAGAGATAAGGGAGACAGAGAGAGTGAGGGAAGTAAGAGAGACAGGAGCAGTAAGAGACAAAGTCAGATGCACAGAACAGAGATACGCAGACTCACACAGACAAAAAGAGAGGCAAGACACAGACGGATACACGGTGGGACAGAAAGCTGGACATGAGTGACTGATTCCCAGATAATTGACTTTGTGCTGTGTCCTGTAAGAAAACTTGGAAAAGTTTTCGGATAAGCAAGTACTATTCAAATATGCCACGGCTCTGGGCTTTATAGAGAGTGAATGGATTAGCAGTACTTGGACAAAAGAGAGAGCTAAGAGGGAGGGGCAGCTGCGGGGGTAGGGAGGGGAAGCACATTTACTTTATAGTCTGACAGTCAGCAATCTGACCCCCATTACTCATGTTTGTCAATGACTCCTCCGTTGGAATACAGCTGCATTTTTAAAAAAAATTCCAATTAAGAGGCAATCGAGCGTGGCCAATCCACCTACCCTGCACACCTTTGGGGTTGTGGGGTTGAGATCCACGCTGACATGGGCAGAATGCGTAAACTCTATACGGACAGTAACCCGGGACTGGGCTTGAACCTGGGTCCTCAGTGCCGTGAGGCAATGGTGCTAACCACTGTGCCAACCCGGAATACAGCTGCTTTAAAGTATAGGCACATGCACACAAGCAACAGTATAAGAAAACCTTTTGATTTTAGAACGCCTGTGAGTATGGCAGTACGGTGGCGCAGTGGGTTAGCCCTGCTGTTTCTCGGCGCTGAGGTCCCAGGTTCAATCCCGGCTCTGGGTCACTGTCCGTGTGGAGTTTGCACATTCTCCCCCTGTTTGCGTGGGTTTCACACCCACAACCTAAAGAAGTGCATTGGCCACGCTAAATTGCCCCTTAATTGGAAAAATGAATTGGGTACTCTGAATTTATTTAAAAAAGAATACGTGTGAGTAATCATGAGATTTCAGAGCCCACTGATGAGATCATCCTCGCTTTATTTACAAATCGCGGCTCTCCCAACAAATTTGCAAGAGTTATCTTATCTGTTATTGGCCCCACATTAAATTGTGGGTACAGCCTGTCTGTGTGGAGTTTGCACATTCTCCCCGTGTCTGCGTGGGTCTTGCCCCCACAAACCCAAAGATTTTATTTTTATAAATTTTGAGCACCCAATTCATTTTTTCCAATGAAGCATCTGCCCAAGATGCTTAAAATGGTCCCCATGAATTGAGCATGCATATACATTTCTACTCCAAAGTATCCACTCATTCCTAGTAATTGTGTAGTTTATAAATTCGTTAAATGTGCACCATTTAAAAGATCTCTTTGTTCCTGGAGACAAAGGCAGGAATTTAAACCATTGTGCCCCACCCAGCCCTGGGCAGAAATTGACCACACAAGGGGCGAAAGGTCAAGTGGCTGTACTCTCCATCTCTTTTGTAATACCTTATCTAATAGCTCTTTTGTAATAGCTCCATCTAATCGCTTACCCATTTGGTCAAGACTCCCACTATTGGCAGGTAGGAACCTCATGAGTGACATGAAAATCTGGGTCCGATCATGTAATTAGGATCCAGTCACAGAACTAACTGGACAGAAATTGGAAGTTGCACCTATCACTCAACCCACTCGGTAAAAGGGGGCAGGGGGCAGCACGGTGGCGCAGTGGGTTAGCCCTATTGCCTCACAGCGCTGAGGTCCAAGGTTCGATCCCGACTCTGGGTCACTGTCCGTGTGGAGTTTGCACATTCTCCCCGTGCTTGCGTGGGTTTCGCCCCCACAACCAAAGGTATGCAGGCTATGTGGATTGGCCACACTAAATTGCCCCTTAATTGGAAAAAATAAAATGGGTACTCTAAATTTTTTTTTAAACCCACTCGGTAAATCCCAATGGGATTGGTTCCAGAGACAACTGGGTGCAGAGGTCAAGAGCTCCATGCAGGCTCTCAGATTATTGGCCTCTGTGTGCCAGTGAGTTGTTGAAGTTGGAGTCATTTGGTGCTTCCCTCATTTCTGAATTTAATCTCTTTTGCTTTCTTATCTTTCATAAACCATGATGGGCGAGATTATTGCTTTATTTTACTTGCTAGAGGATGAGGAGAAATGGCAACATCTACAGTAGCAGAAGCACCGACATGCAGAAGGAGGTGTAGGTGGGCCTTTGAGAACGCAGCTGATGAGGGTAACAGCTTAAGGAGATCTCACCCAATGAACAGGGCCTATAGGCCAAAGGTAACTTCTTTAGATCTGACTTAGGAACAGTGGCTGAGGAGGCTGCATTTCCTGACAAAATGGTATACAACCTCCCTTTACCTGCTTGGCAGGAGGCTACTGAGGACTTATTACATAGGTCACAGTTAGTGGTACACAAATACATCGAGGAGGTGACCAATGCACATCTTTTCTGATTGATGGCAAGAGGCAAAATTAAAGCACCTTGGGTTTTTTAAATATAAATTTAGAGTACTCAGTTCTTTTTTTTTCCCACTTAAGGGGCAATTTAGCATGGCCAATCCACTTACCCTGCACATCTTTGAGTTGTTTGGGTGAGACCCACGCAGACACAAGCAGAATGTGCAAACTCGACACAGACAGTGACCGGGATCGAACCCGGTTCCTCAGCCGTGTGAGACAGAAGTGCTAACCACTGTGCCACCGTGCCACCCCTCGCACCTTGGGGTTTTGCTGCAGGGCTGGCTTCCTTCAAATGCAGGGCACTACTAGCAGCATCTGCCTTCAGTGCACCTCAAAATTAATCAGGAGGCCTTGTTAACTGCAAAGGGTTCGCTTAATAAATCCACCTTTTGTTTGTGCTCTAAACAGTCTCTGGGCAACTATCAAGATCATTCCGCAACAGCCAAACATCCTCCCCACTTTTCCAACAAGTCAGGAATATTAGAGGATTCTTTTCTTGGGAACTAGGTCTGTTGCACCTTTTAATATGGCTCAAAAAACAATATCACACCTGAGCAACTCCGGCATAACAAGAGTCATGGCAACACAAAGAGAATCATTGATCTTACTGTTGGTCTCCAGTGGCTCTCTGCAATGTGCTTTGGAGTGAGTCTCCTGCGTAATTGTGCTTTGCTGCATCCTGGGCAACTCTCTATACAGACAGGATTACAGCTGGAGGCAGTAAATAGGAAATAAAAGCCTTTAAACGAGGAGGATCAGGTGGGTGAAAGTGAGAGAGAAGCAGAGGGAGGACAACCACATGCTTCGCAGGCAGATATGTAAGGAATGCATTAATTGCCCAACGATCTAGGTGATCGGCTCAGCCTCCTACGTGGTTTTTTAAAATTGCAATAACATTCCTGGTAACCTCAGCTACCATCTCCCAATCTTGCAATGTTTATCAAGTATTTCAGACAACTTTTACATCAGTGGCTTGCTGTCAATGAACTAATCTACAAACACACACAAATCAAAAAGAGCCATAAATAATGAAGGTTTAATATGCACCAAACAGAACCATTTGTTTCAAATCATAAATCACACACCGATAACTCAAAGTTGATTCATTTTTTACGCAAATCAACGACTTCCACCAGGTGCTTCCCCCATGGCTTCAGTTAAAATGGTGGCAGGCTACTGGGGGCAATTGAGAAACTCGTGGCTGGTGCCCCCACAAGTAGCACAACTGTCAGCAAACTATGGCGATGTTGGACATTTTTTGTACTATCTCTCTCTCCCTCCGCAGCCATGACGTTGGTTTCATACTTTCTAAAAGATCAAGTGAACCGTGCTGTCGGGAATTCGGCCCATTGGAGGCAGAGAATCACAAAGGCCCCAGAGAATAACGGGTCAGGTCCGCTAATGATATGCCAACAGCTTTTATTCATTGACGCCACCATCGAGGCAACGGAAAATTGCGATTTTGTGTGAAATCAGCGCCCGCCGCGATTCTCCGCCCAATCACATTTCGCAATTTCGCGATCAGCCGATGGAGAAACCCACCCACAATGGTTTGGCCTCAACTACATCCTGTGGTAAAGAATTCCACAGGCTCATCACTCTCTGGGTGAAGAAATTTCTCATCTCTGTCCTAAATGGTGTTGCTCGTTCTGGGTGAGTGTGCTTAACACTCAATTTGGCTCTGTTTCTTTACTTAGCTCTGGAGTCGTCAGGTACCGTTAAGATACCACCACAAGTTTCAAGGTGAAGTTCAAAGCAATAAAACCATACACCAATTAGTAAGTTCAAACAACTGAGTTTATTATAATACAATTATAAAACTACCCATGCACACGCTAAAAGGATTAAACTATTCCTACCGCTAAATAAACTAATACTTATCTCGAAGGAACTGCCGGATCATGGAACAAGGCCTCTTGCTCTGCTCTGGTCTGTAGACTTCAGGTTGGTATAGGTTAAAAGGGGTCAGGAGTGTCTATCTCTGGTAGCGATCGTTGTGAGACACTTACTTGCTGGCGGCTGCTGTCCCCAAACCTCTCCTCTCTCTCGTTCAAGGTCTTCTTGGCAAAAGCTGGTCGAGGTGTTGGTCCACAAGGGAGGGCTGGTCAAGGAGAGAGGAGGGCTGGACAAGAAAAACAAACTAAGCGTGGGACCTGTCTTTTATAGGTCCCAGGGATCCACGCCCCTTTGGGCGGACCCCTTTACCTGCTCGGAATCGATTGGGTCTCTTCCCAATCGATATGTTTGAATCCCCCCAATACTGAGGCTGTTCCTTGGCTACTGGGCGGGCTTTCAGGCTCTTTGTTTTCGAACCCCGCTAGTGCCGGGGTGTCTGGTATCCTTTACAATGTTGCAGTTGCTTCCCCATTTGTGTCCATTGTCTCTGGAATCGTTACATCAATATGCTAACTATCCCGGAGATTGCCTCAGTAGTATGCGGAATGTTCGTTTCGGTGCTGTCTGCTTTCTTAGCAGACAGAATCCACACCTGCTTGGTGCAGCCTGCTGGAGCTGCAAACATTGTCCATTTTATCCTGTATGCTTTGCGTTCCTCCATTTTGTATTTAGGGAATGGCCAACTCCGGTGGCTACACTGGTCTACCTCAAACCGTGACCCCTGGTCCTGGACATACCCACCATCGGGAACATCCTTCCTGCATCTACCCTGTCTGGTCCTGTTAGAATTTTACGGTTTAAAAAAAAAGAATTTTAAGTGTTTCTATGAGATCCCCCCTCATTCTTCTGAACTTGAGCGAATACAATCCTAGCCTAGTCAATCTCTCCTCATATGTCAGTTCCGCCATCCCTGGAATCAGTCTGGTAAACCTTCGCTGCACTCCCTCGAGGGCAAGAACACCCTACCTCTGATAAGGAGACCAAAACTCAACATAATATTCCAGGTGTGGCCTCACCAAGGCCTGTATAATTGCAGTAACATATCCCTGCTTCTGTACTCGAAACCTCTCGCAATGAAGGCCGGCATATCATTTGCCTTCTTTACTGCCTGCTTAACCTGCATGTTTACCTGCAGTGACTGGTGGGTGAGGACACCCAGGTTTGTTGCACATTCCCTTCTCCTAATTTATGGTCATTTAGATGATAGTCTGCCTTCTCGATTTTGCTGCCAAAGAAGATAACCTCACATTTATCCAAATTATACTGCATCTGCCATTCATCTGCCCACTCACTCAACTTAGCCAAATCACACTGAAGGATCTCTGCATCCTCCACAGCTCACCCTCCCACCCAACTTGGTGTCATGTACAAATTTTGAGATATTACATTTTGTTCCCTCATCTAAATCATTTATATTGTGGGCGGGATTCTCCCAACGGGAGACTAAGTGCCGACGCTGGAGTGAAAACCGGAGTGTTTCACTCCGGCGTCGGAGGCAGCTCCTCGCCCCCTATTCTCCCACCCCCGGGGGGGCTAGGAGCGGCACCGCGTCATTTACGCGTGCCGGGCCTTGGCGCCGCATAAAAGCGACACCGCGTAAATTACGCAGCCGGCGCCGCATAAATGACGTCACCCGCGCATGTGCAGGTTGCCGTACCGCCCCGCAAGAAATGTCAGAGTGATCTTGCGGGGCAGCGGAGGAAAGGAGTGCGTCGTTCAGAGAGGCCGGCCCGCCAATTGGTGGGCACCGATCGCAGGCCAGACCCCTTTTGAGCACCCCCCCTCCCCCCCCCCCGGTGCTCGATCCCCCCTCCCCCCCCCCCCTCACAGGCCGTTAATTCCTTCTGTTTATTTCCTGTGTGCTAACCAATTTTCTACCCATCGCAATACACTACCCCTGATCCCAAGCACTTTAACTTTACACACTTATTTCTTATGCCGGACTTTGTCAAAAGCCTTCTGAAAGTCCAAATCTACCACATCCATTGCCCCCCCCCCCCCTCATCAGTGCTACTATTTACATAGAATCACAGAATAGAATCATAGAATCCCTACAGAAGGAGGCCTTTCAGCCATCAAGTTTGCACCGGCCCTTGGAAAGAGCACCCTCCACCTTACATTCTTGAAGTATTCCAGTTGATTGCCCCTTCATAATCCATGCTGACTCTGTCCGATCTTGCTACTGTTTTCTAAGTGCTCAGCTATAAAATCTTTAATAACTGATTCTAGAATTTTCCCCACTACCGACCTCAGTCTTATTGGTCTATAATTTCCTGTTTTCTTTCTACCTCCCTTTTTATATAATGGAATTGCTTTAGCTGCTCTCCAATCTGCAGGAACTATTCCTGAGTCCATAGAATCCTGGAAGATGACCATCAATGCATCCATTATTTCTAGAGCCACGTCCTAAAGCACTCTGGAATGTAGATTATCAGCCTTCAATCCCATCAATTTTCCCAACACCATTTCTCTACTAATATTGATCTCCTTCAGTTCTTCCCTCTCACTAAACCCTGCTCTTCCCAACATTTCAGGTTTCTAATTTGTGTCCTTATTTGTGAAGACAGAACCAAAGTATATATTTAGTTGCTTAGCTATTTCTTTGTCCCATTTTATATATTCCCCTGATTCTGACTTCACCAATCTTTTTCTCTTCAGGTTCCTATAGAAACTTTTAGTCCGTTTTTATGTTCCCTGCAAGCTTATTCTCGTACTCTATTTTCCCCTTCTTAATTAATCCCTGGGCCCTTCTTTGCTGAAGTCTAAACTGCTCCCAATCCTCAGAACTGTTGTTTCTCTTGACCAATTTATATGCTATTTCCTTGGATCGAATACAATCACTAGTTTCTCCTGTAAGCCATGGATTGGCCACCATTCCCATTTTACTTTTGTGCCAGAGAAGGAATAAACAATTGTTGCAGTTTCTCCAAGCGATCCTTGAATGTTTGCCATTGCTTATCCACTGTCATCCCTTTAAGTGCCGTTCCCCAATCAATCAAAGCCAACTCACGCCTCATATAATTGTAGTTTCCTTTATTTACTGAGATTAAGGACACTAGTTTCAGAATCAACTACTTCACTCTCCACCTTAATGAAAAATTCTATCATGTTATGGTCACTCAGGGCAGCACGGTGGCGCAGTGGTTACTGCTGCTGCCTCACAGCGCCGAGGTCCCATGTACGATCCCGGCTCTAGGTCACTGTCCGTGTGGAGTTTGCACATTCTCCCCATGTTTGGGTGGGTTTCACCCCCACAACCCAAAGATGTGCAGGGTAAATAGATTGGCCACGCCAAATTGCCCCTTAATTGCAAAAAATGAATTGGGTACTCAAAATCTATCTTTAAAAATATTATGGTCGCTCATCCCCAAGGGGTCTCGCACAATTAGATTGCCAAAGATTCCATTCTCATTACCCAGTACTGTCATGTGAGAGTACCTTTAAGGAATGGATGTTTAAGAAACGTACCTTTAAGAAGTGCGTTTTATCAGTGATGTCAGAGTGTGGGTGGAGCTGGGCTGCCTGTCAGCTTTTTACTTTCATTTTAGGCTGTTTGCTGCAGGGTCTGTTTTAGTTTTGTTTTCAATGTTGGAGCTGAATCCAGACAAAGCAGATGTACTGTTGATCTCTCTGCCATGAAAAGACTATCTCTTGATCATTTGGTGAATTCAGAATTATAAATGTTTTCAGTGGTGAATGTGAACCTGATGTGCTTCTGTTAAAAGGTGTTTATTTTGTCTTCTGGCTGTTGTTTGGGAAGTTATCAAGGATTACTTAGTGTTGTATTCTTTGGGGGTTGTATTTGAATTAATGGTTGCTAAGATGTTCACTGTATGTTTTAAAAAGGTTAACTTGAGTTCATAGAATAAACATTGTTTTGCTTTAAAAAATACTTTTCCATTTCTGCTGTACCACACCTGTAGAGTGGGCTGTGTGCTCCCCATACCACAATCTATTAAACGTTGCGGGTCAGGTGAACTCCATGATACACTTTGGGGTTCTCTAAACCCTGGCCCATAACAGTACCTAGTCTAGGTTGATCTGTCTCTAGTTGGTTCCTCAATGTTGTGATCCAAAAGATCATCGCGTATACACTCCAGGAATACCTCCTCTACGGTATTGTGGTTAATTTGATTTGCCCAAACTGTACTCAGATTAAAATCACCTATCAGTACAATGTTCCTTCATTGCATGCATCTCTAATTTCCTGCTTCATGCCTTTCCTCACATCACCACTTAAATTTGGGGGTCCATATGTGACGCCCCCTGACATTTTTTGCCTGTTTGTGTTTCTCAGTTCTACCTATACAGATTCCCCATTGTTCGAGCTAATATCCTTCCTCACTATTGTCTTAATTTCCTCTTTTAAAAAAAATCATTTTATTGGTATTTTCAAAAATTATATACATCGCTGTTCATTTTCATTTACTGTACAATACAGAAAGGTTTGTCCTTTTCTTCCCTTGAATGTTTCTAATTATGGTCTGTCGCCATCCGTCTCGTCGTGCAGTCCACCCCAACTCCCCACCCCCCCCCCCCCACCAAGCCCCTTATCTATTTCCCCATCAGCTTTGGCCGTGTTTCTCCTGTGGCTGGGGGTGGTTGCCCCCTCCCCCCCACCATTGCCCCCTTTGTGCCTCCCCAGCCACTCCTCCTCTCAACCCCCCATCTCCTCTCTCCCCCCCCCCCCCACCCCCACCCCCACCCCGGGAAATTCCAAAAGGTCTGCCAGCCAGCCTGCAGCTGTGGGCGGTGCTGCTGATCGCCAGCCGAGCAGGATTCTCGTGCAATTAGGGAAGTGAAAGTTAGGGCGTCGGCCCTCTTCCCCGTGTGTAGCTCATTAATTTAATCTTTAACCAGCACTGCCACTCTACCACCTTTTCCTTTTTTCTGTCTTTCCTAAATACTGAATACCCCTGGACATTCAGTTCCCATCCCTGGTCACCCTGCAGCCATGTCACCATAACCCCGATTATATCATAACTGTTTATGTTATAGTTTAAGCACTACTAATGCTTCAACTATATTTTAAAAAAAGAGTCCGTTTTGGGCATAAGGCGCCAGGTGCAACACCCCTATCTAACGGTACTGTGTTTTTTTTTAGTGCCCCATTGGGAACCTACCCACCCCCCCAGAGGCCACACTGAGCATAATTTCCAGCACTGAGGAGCTCTGGCGAGCGGAGCTCCTCACTGCTGGACGTGATCAAGACACCATTTTTAAAATGCGTCCCAATCTCTCGATCCCCACGATGCAATGCCCGGATGCCCCAACTCACCTATAAGGGGGCCATAGAGCTTCCCTGCACCCCATCTCACACAGAGAGCGCACCCCTGGGCCCGATTCCGGTGTGGGCAGAGTGCCAGCCTGGCACACTGGAAGTGCCTCCACCAGCCTGGAAACCTATAAGTGCCCCAGCAGCCTGACAGTGTGACCTTGGTGCCCTGTAAATGCCAGGCTGGCACCCAGTGGCATGCCAGACTGGCAGTGGCAAGGTGCCATGGTGGCACCAGCAGTCCCATAGTGCCATTTGCCCAGAGACCGCCAACCTGGGGGCTGTCCCCTGTTCCGCCTGTCCCCGTTAGCTTTTCTTTTAATTTAAAGTGCCCAATTCTTTTCTTTACCCATTAAGAGGCAATTTAGTATGGCCAACCCACCTATTCTGCACATCTTCGGGTTGTGGGGGTGAGATCCACGCAGACAATGGGAGAATGTGGAAACTCCATACGGACAGTGCCCCGGATCTGGGATCAAACCCAGGTCCTCTTCGCCATGAGGCAGCATTGCTAGCCACTGCGTCACCGTGCCGCCGCCTGGTCCATGTTTGTGGGGACAAGTTCTGAATGGCGCTTGGCTGGGGTCTCTGCAGCGAGGCCAGTAGATGCCGGGTGGCTGTTTGGTCCAGTGCGAGCGCGGCTAAGTTTGTTCTTAACTCACTTAGCCATGCGAGACTGGGTCCTGCCCAGAGTAGGTGGGACCCGGATCGCCATGTCTCACAAGATGTGGCTGGATCTCGCAAGGGCCAAAGGGAATCCTGACGGACGCCTCTCCCGGGACCTACTGGCCGCGTCGCCCTTCGGTTCTGGCGGGACATGGCTGTTAGATCGTGCCCAATGTCTATAATTATCTACAGTAAGAAGTCTTACAACACCAGGTTAAAGTCCAACAGGTTTGTTTCAAACACTGGCTTTCGGAGCACAGCTCCTTCGTTAGGTGAAGATTGAAGGAGCTGTGCTCTGAAAGCTAGTGATTCAAAACAAACCTGCTGGACTTTAACCTGGTGTTGTAAGACTTCTTACTGTGCTCACCCCAGACCAACACCAGCATCTCCACATTATAATCATCTATTCTCCAGAAATCATAACAAAAAACATTAGGCTCGTCCTTTTACACATAAGCATGGTTGAAATAAGAATGATTTCATTTAAAAATAAATAAATTTAGAGTACCCAATTATTTTTTTTCCAATTAAGGGGCAATTTACTGTGGCCAATCCACCTACCCTGCACATCTATCGGTTGTGGGGGTGAAACCCACACAGACACAAGGAGAATGTGCCACTCCACAGGGAATGTGACCCGGGGCCAGGATCAAACCCAGATTCGCAGCGCCGTGGGCAGCAATGCTAACCAGTGCGCCACCATGCCGCCCTTGATTTTTATGATGCCTTAATTGCCCTTCTGTAGCCACAGTGTCTGCCTGTTTTTTAAATCAGGAATTTCAGAAACATTGCTGTAGAAAATACATATACACACTAACCCAGTCTTTGAAGTATTATTGCACAATATATATGAAATGAAATGAAAATGAAAATCGCTTATTGTCACGAGTAGGCTTCAATGAAGTTACTGTGAAAAGCCCCTAGTCGCCACATTCATGCGCCTGTGCGGGGAGGCTGATACGGGAATCGAACCGTGCTGCTGGCCTGCTTGGTCTGCTTTAAAAGCCAGCGATTTAGCCCAGTGAGCTAAACCAGCTTTTAAAAATTGCTGCATTTATCACACTGATTCCTGGGATGGCAGGATTGAAGAGAGATTGGATCAACCAGGCCTGAATTCACCTGTGTTTAGAAGAATGAGAGGGGATCTCACTGAAAAGTTTGAAATTCTCACACGGCTGGACAAACTGAATGGAGGGATGATGTTTCCCCTGGCTGGGAAGATCTAGATCACAGTCAAAGGATATGGGGTAGTCCATTTACGTAGGAAAATAGAAAACAGGAACAGGTGTAGGCCATTTGGCCTGTCGAGCCTGTTCCGCCATTCAATATGATATTTGCTCATTATTTAGGACTGAGATGATGAGAACCATCGTTACTCAGAGGATGGTGAACCTGTGGAATTCTCTACCACAGAGGGCAGTGGAAGCCAAGTCACAGTGCATTTAAGAAGGAAATACATACATTTGTAGTGCTATGGACACCTGGTCAGCTCTCAACAGTGGCCAAGAGACTGGACCAGAACCATAACTTTTCAAAGTGTTTAAGGCGGTGGGGAAAGATTAGTTAGTTCCAGGAGGGATATCATAACTAATGGGGCTTGGCTATTTTATGAACAAACTTTAATAAAGGGCAGTATGGTGGCAAAGTGGTTAGCACTGCTGCTTCATGGTGCTGAGGACCCGGGTTCGGTCCCGGGTCACTGTCCGTGTGGAGTTTGCACATTCTCCCTGTGTCTGTGTGGGTCTCACACCCACAACCCAAAAAGATGTGCAGATTAAGTGAATTGGCCACACTAAATTGCCCCTTAATTGGATAAAAAAGAATTGGGCACTCTAAATTTACTTTTTCTTAAAACTTTATTGAAACAAAAGAAAAACAATATTTAAACTTTTAAACTTCAACCCTAACAATCAGGCTAACCCTAACAGATTACATATAGTTTCTTAACTTTACCACATAAGTTCCCATTAAACCTCACTTGAAAGGAACATGCAGCTCTCATTCCACTTACATAGGTAGACAAAGATGACACTTGTATTTACAAAGCAATTTCCACTGTTGGCCAAGTTTCTTTAGAACCCTTTTCGAAAACCTGTCTCTGGGACAGTTTTTTTTTCATGATCTCTCAAGGTGGCTTTCCAAATCCTTCTACTCACCTATTCAAAACAGGATTATTTTCTCTCTCTCGGAGCACCACCCAGCCCCTCAAACAAAGGTTCTCTCCTGGGGTGCCCAGACGTGAACCCATCAACATTATCTTGACTGTTTGATTTGCCACTCCCATTTATATAAAAGAACAGAACCATGCTATTGATATGTACTAGCCTCCCATCGTTGGACAAAGAGACCATCAGATTCTGTGATGGGCAAATAGCTGGTCAAACAGGAGTGTTCCAAAGGACAATGGATCTCAAGTGACTCACCCCAGCTGAACAGGACCATCTTGTGTATTCCCACTGTTGCACGTTTTACTTGAGTGTATTACGCGTTTATTGGAGTATATTAACACGCCTCCGTTTAAAGGCCGTGTGCTTAACACTACTACAGCTCTGTGTATGTAATTCTGCTCGGAGTCGCCAGGTGCCGTATTTAGACACCTCACAAGTATATCAAGGTCAGGTTCAAAGTAATAAAACTGTACACCGATTAGTAAGTTCAAACGATTGATATTTATTATAACCAATATAATAAATACGCATGCATACGCTAAAGACTAATACTTATTTCTACTATTAAACGACTAAATACTTATCTAAGTAGGAACCAGCAAGGTCAGGGGACAAGGCCTTTGTTCCTTTCTGGACTGCACCTTCTGTTCACTAATAGTCGGCTAGAGTATAAGCAATGCCTGGGTCACGTAGTGAGCGTTGTTTTGGCACTTACTGAATGATGGCTGATGCTCAACGGCTGGTGATGGAACTGGAGTCAGGATGCGATGTATCAGCAAAGCGATGAAGACAGCAGAGAGTCGGAGCCAAACAACAGAGCCGGAGCAAACAGAACGGACCATGTGCGGGGTCTACTTTTATAGGTCCCCCCCCAAAGTCCGTGCCTCTTCGGGGCGGTCTCTACCTGCTGTATATCGATTGGGTCTTCTCCCAATCAATATTTTCCAAACCCCCCAATCTGAGGGTCTCTTCTCGATGGGTGGGGCGGTCTCTAGGGTTCTTTGTGATGGATACTTCTGGTGCCGTTTCGTCTGGGCGTCCACTCAAAGTATCCATTCAAACACAAATGTTTCTATTGTGTGGGCCCAGATCTGGATCACATCATTACTATGCAAATCGTTGTTGCCATTTACACCTTAAGCTGAGATCCTGCACCTGGCCATAAACTGGTTTTTGTACGTGCAGAATGCTAATTAGCCTTCTGCAAACTGCTTGTCCTTACTAAGACTGTTTTCTCCCTGCAGCCTTAGCAGTTCTCCATTTTGGTAGCCCAGTGTCCATCTTAGGTGGCTACATCACGAATGAGTTTAAGTCTGAATGCGACAACATAACTCAGGCCAAGTGAGTATATCCCTTCGACTCCGTGCCAGCAGATTTTCCCTCAGTCTGTTTAACCCCTATATTGCCTGCTACATCTTCAATCCCATTTCTGGACCCAATTTCATAATAATATCCCTTTCATAACAGGTGCTAAAGGCAGGTCAAGAATATGGTGTTGAGATAGAGGATTAGCTATGATCATATTGAATGGCAGAGGAGGTTCGATGAGCTGAAAGACATACTGATCCAATTCTATATATTCCTATGTTTCCTTGTTTAATACGGCTGCTTTTTACACTTCTGGGCCTTCATATTTCCCTGTAGCGGTTTGCCTATTCCTTTTATGAGTGTCTCCATTTAGGGCAGCACAATGGCACAGTGGATTAGCCCTGTTGCCTCACGGCGCCGAGGTCCCAGGTTTGATCCCAGCTCTGGGTCACTGTCCGTGTGGAGTTTGCACATTCTCCCCGTGTTTGCGTGGGTTTCACCTCCACAACCCAAAAGATGTGCAGGCTAGGTGAATTGGCTATGCTAAATTGCCCCTTAATTGAAAAAAATTACTTGGGTACTCTAAATTTTTTAAAAAATGAGTGTCTCCATTTTGGGGCGACACGTTGGCACAGTGGTTAGCACTGCTGCCTTCAGCGCTGAGGATCCAGGTTCGATCCCGGCCCTGGGTCATTGTCCATGTGGAGTTTGCACATTCACCCCCACTACCCAAAGATGTGTATGTTAGGTGGATTGGCCACGTTAAATTGCCGCTTTATCAGAAAAAATAATTGGGTACACTAAAAAAAATGTTTTAAGGGTGCCCATTTTGAGGAATCCGCTCTGCCTGAGTAGCATTCTCCTGGCCTTGTGGATCTGCCAACTGACCCTTATGTTGGACCTTCCCAGTGCGCCCTGTGATTAGCTCTCCCATGAGACTATTTGTCACTACAATTTCATAAAATGTGTTGCTGAAAAGACAGGCATGTTGCCAAAAAGCTTTTCATTGTGCATTCAACAGGGAAAATGCAAGAATGTCAAATTTCAAAGGACCGCAACATTTTATACTCCAGGAGAAGAGGGTGCTGATTGGTTGATAAGATGACTCAGATTGGTTGGCGCCTTGTTATGCAAAAGTACCTGGAAATTATCGGCTCTCCAAGCTGTGGGTAATTCAAAAAACGGGCAAGACAGGAATATATGCCTTTTTCTTGCAAAGAACACATCCCTTAATGTGAAAATATGTCACTTCAAGCAGGCATAAATGAATCACTTTATAAGCTTTATTAAGTATCTTAAATTGTCAGTGTAGCTATTAGCACACTTAGGACTGTTTTGCAAGTGCTGCCCAATCATATCTAATAGTAGACATTTTAAAAAAGTTTTGCAAGTGTGGACTGGTTGAGTACAGTCCATACTTTGCCTACTGAAAGAACATGCTGTGTGATTCCAAGAGCCAATTGAATTACCCAGGAGAACGCAAGAACTAGGTGCAGGAGTCGGTCATTCATCCTCACGAGCGTGCTCCTCCATTCGATAAGGTCATGCTTGTGAGATCAACTCCGCTTTCCTGTCTGTCCCCATAACACTTGATTCCTTTGTCATTCAGACTTAAAATATTCAATGACACGTCCGCCAGTTCTCTCTGAGGAAGGGAGTTCTTCAGATTAAAGACCCGCTGAGAGAGAAAGTATCTCATTTCAATCTGAAATGGGAGGCTTCTAATTAAAATTAAAATTCTTATTGTTGATTTTAAATCTGTAGCCCTGATTACTGACTCACTGGCCAGAAGAAACAGTTGCTATTTTCTCTAAAAGGATCTATTTTTTAATTAATTGATGGCATGCGGGCATCGCTGGCTAGCCCAGCATTTATTGTCCATCCCTAGATGCTCTTGAGAAGGTGGTGAAAAGCTTCCTTCTTGAACCATTGCAGTCCATATGGTGTAGATACTGTGATAAATGTAAGAAATTGGTATATATATTGTGGGGGGGATTCTCCATCCGTTCACGCCAGTGGGATTCTCTGGACCCGCTACTGTGAATGGAAGATATGGCCGTGCACCAAATTCCCTGTCCTCATTGGTAGCGGTAGCAGGGTGCACTGGGGTCAGAGAATCCAGGTCTCTATATGATACCTGTTGTAGTAAGGGTTTCAAAAGCCTGAGTTAAGGTTTATATGTGTTGGGCTGCACGGTGGTGCAGTGGTTAGCACTGCTGCCTCACGGCGCCAAGGGCCCAGGTTCGATCCCGGTCACTGTCTGTGCGGAGTTTGCACATTCTTCCTGTGTCTCACTCCCATAATCCAAACATATGCAGAGTAGGTGGATCGCCACACTAAGTTGCTACAGAATTGAAAAAATATTTTACATTTTTTAGACGGTATATATTTGTTTCCGTAATATTATTGAAGAACCTAGGTTAAGGAACCCAGACTATATGTCTGCTAAAGCTATAATTAAGGAGTCATAAAAGGTGAAGTCATGTTTAAATTGAAGCTTGTTTTACCATAAAACATATCTATTGATCAGAGACATCACTCCCGTGGTTTCACAAATTTAAAAAATAGTTTTGGGTTCTTGTCCAGTATCCTAACAAATGTTGGGGTCTGGTCTGGGGAAATATATTTTTTTTAATTTAGAGTTCCCAATTATTTTTTTCCAATTAAGGGGCAATTTAGCGTGGCCAATCCACCTAACCAGCACACCTTTGGGTTGTGAGGGTGAAACCCACGCAGGCAAGGGGAGAATGTGCAAACTCCACACTGATAGTCACCCGGGGCTGGGATCGAACCCAGGTCCTCGTTGTCATGAGGTAGCAGTGCTAACCACTGCTCCACCGTGCTGCCCATGCTGCCCCAAGTATAGCACTTCATATGAAAACGAGATTCACATCATTTAAACATTAAATTTTTTTATTTTTTTAAAAAAAATTTTTTAATATAAATTTAGTGTACCCAATCATTTTTCCAATTAAGGGGCAATTTAGAGTGGCCAATCCACCTAGCTTGCACGTTTTTGGGTTGTGGGGGCGAAACCCACGCAAACACGGGGAGAACGTGCAAACTCCACACGAACAGTGACCCAGAGCCGGGACCGAACCTGGGACCTCAGCGCCGTGAGGCCGCAGTGCTAACCCACTGCGCCACCGTGCTGCCCCTTTAAACATTAAATTATGTGAGTAACAAGTCATATCCAAAAGAGGTTCAACCACAATTTGGTTCATATTATGATTTGGCCGTATTGTTGTTTAGTACACTTCAAAATAGTTTGAATTGGATATCCTATTATCCCGACAATGGCATTGCTATCTCCCTCTGCAAAAGAATAGCAGTTTGAGAGGATCATCACCCCTTACTGTCGAGGTTAGACGTATTCTTATCGCCTGTTTCCCAACATGTTTTATTTCTGGTATAATGAAGGCCTTCGATTTCTCAAGTAATTCCTCCCCCAGTTGTTAGCTTTCAATTTTAATGCTGAATGCAAAATAACCTCAGGGTGAGTCAGTTGTTTAATCTGAGATTTAGATGGGAGCTGCCCCATTGTGTTGCTGACTACAACAGCTATTATTTTTAGTGTTGGGGTGTTTTTGTACAAACTGCAGATTGTGACTGTTTCATCAGTTAAAAATACAACTTAACTCTCAGCACCTAAGCGAGTCAGGAGTTGAATTACTCACCACAGGATTCCACTTGCCTGGTTGAGTGCAGCTCCAGCAAAACTGAGGAATCTCAACACCATCCAGGACAAAGCAGCCCACTCGACTGGCACCCCTTACAGAAACATTCATCCCTCCAGGCATAGTGGCAGCAATGCATACCATCTACAAGATGCACTAGGGGTGGCAGAGTGGCCCAGTGGTTAGCACTGCTGCCTCAAGGCGCTGAGGACTTGGGTTCGATCCTGGCCCTGGATCACTGTCCATGAGATGTTTGCACATTCTCCCTGTGTCTGCATGGGTTTTATCCCCACAACCCAAGATGTGCAGGCTAGGTGGATCGGCCCTGCTAAAATTGCCCCATAATTGGAAAAAAGAAGAATCGGGTACTTAAAATTTATTTTTTAAAATATAAAATACACTGAAGGAACTCATCAAGGCTCCTTAGGCACCTTCCAAACTGATGACTGCTACCATCTAGAACAGGGGTGGGCAAACTACGGCCCGCGGGCCGCATGCGGCCCGCCAAAGGTATTTCTGCGGCCCACCAAGTCATTAAAAAAAAAAAAAAAAATTTTTATTTTTTAAATTAAAAAAAAAAATTTTTTTTTAAAGGTTAATGGGGGGGGGGGGGCTGTTGGGTTACTTACTGGTATAGGGTGGATACGTTGACTTGAGTAGGGTGATCATTGCTCGGCACAACGTCGAGGGCCGAAGGGCCTGTTCTGTGCTGTACTGTTCTATGTTCTATCTGAGGCGCCCAGAATCATAACCGGGTGAAGTAATTATTTTACTTAATATACTATGCGGCCCTTTGTGAATTGTGAATTTCTGAATGTGGCCCTTGCACGGAAAAGTTTGCCCACCCCTGATCTAGAAGGACAAGGGCAGCTGATACCTGGGAAAGACACCATCTGGAGATTCCCCTCCAAACCATACAACATCCTGACTTGGAAATATATTGCCATTCCTTCACTATGGCTGGGTCAAAATCCTGGAACTTTTAACAGCATCATGGATGTACTGTTAATATCCCAGAGCAGAGGGGTGGCACAGTGGCTGCCCTGTCCCAACTCTCCATGGCCGCCACCCTCTTCCCCACTTCAAAATGAAACCCCCTTCCCCACAACCGTTCACCCCTTCCCTCTCCCTAGGCCCTTCACTCCACATTCCCCTTAGCCTTCCACTCTTTTCCACCACCAGAGCTCCCCCTCCCCCTCCGAGGGTCTTCCCAACATCGCCACAGGGTGTTGGCTCTAATTGGCAGTATCAGCGGGTCTTGTCCTTGGGACAGAGGTTGATGACCACTCACTGTGAGATGAGCTCTGGTTCTCCTCATTGTTCGATAAAGTCTCACTCCTGCCTTTACAATTACATTCCACCATCCACCCAGGTGATCCCTGCATGTGTCCCTGCCAGTCCATTTCACAGGCCCATATATCCTTGGGAAGGGGGTTTTCTGGGTCGTGGCGAATGGTTAGGGTTCATTCACTGGGTACGCTGGTAAACAAGGCGGGCTCACATTTCTAGCCCCGTGCCCTGCCACTTCTCGCTGACAGTGACATCATGTGGGACATTCATGTGTCATGGGGGACCTGCCCCGTCACATGCTCCAGCACCCCCCCCCCCCCCCCCCCAACACACCGCACGGCACATTCTCTACACCCCGGCCCAACACATCCCTAACACCCATTAGACAGAGGTTACAAGCAGGTCAGACTGTTGGTGCAAAAGTATTTAATAGTGACTGTGTACATTGTTGTACCCTAACCTCTAATCACTGATGTGCTCCACTCATGTCAACTCAAGTGTTATGTAACTTTCTTATCTTACATGGCCTACTGCTCCTTCTAGGTGCAAACTCAAACAGCACATCAGACGTTGGGGCGCCTGCTGCGTGTCTCTCCCTCTGACCTGTGGTGCCTTTGGAGACCATCCTCTGGAGGGCCGAGGCCTGGATGGATCCGGCTGACATTCGGGTGTCACAGGTGACGACGTGCCACCCTGTTCTGCCCACTGCCATCAGATGCCCCAGTGTCAGGAAATGCTGAAGTGTTCCAGCACCAACCCCCCCCCCCCCCCCCCCCCCCCCCCCCACCCTCCCTCCCTGCAGGATGCACCGGCATGGCCCCATGGCTTCCTCCTCCCTCGGGGTGCTCGATGGCCCTCGGGTACTCCATGGTGAGGCGAGAGTGAGCTCCGGAGGCAGCATTGTCACCTGCATTGCCAGTACAGGAGGCCCTCCCTCGTCTCAATACCCGCAGCCATGGAGCACTGAGATTCGGACGTGTCCCTCAGTAAGTGAAACATGTCCCTCACTGCCTCTGTCATTTCCCTCACTGTCTCGGTAATGCCCCTCTGTGCCTGTTACATGTCCCTCTTGAGTGGCTGAGGTCAGTCAACACCTGGCCAATGCTCCCGATGCACACAGCCCGTTGTGAACAGGTAACTTTCTGGAGCGCCGCAGCAATATCCATGTGTGTCTGAGATATATCTGCCTGTGACTGGGCTCCTCTGTCCTGTACCTCAGCCATCGACCGCACAGTGTGCCCAAAGCCTTGGGTGTCTTGACCCATGACTCTGACTTCTTGCCTCAGGCCTTCCACTGCAGACACAGCCTGTTAAGTGTTGGCCTGGAAAGCACACATTGTCGTTATCATCTCCTGTGCCTGAAGGTGGTTGGGCTCCTCCAGCTGCACCTGCAGGCATTCAAAAGTTGCTGAGACCCATCCCATAAATCCTGACTCTGTGTCTGTATCTACATCAATGATGGGGCCTTACTTCAAGAACCGCAACACCTGTCCGACAACAGCTGTTCCCTGGAATCGGGCAGCCATTCGACCACCCAATCCTTCAGGAGGCCGTGCCTCCACTTATGTGCTGTCGCGTGTGTGAAGTCTGCACCAGAAGGTGACCCAGGTACCTCTTCATAAAATGTCCCCTCGAGTGACAGTCGCTGCGATGGTGGACAGTTCAGGTGGCAGCAGTGGCAAGAAATTGATGTCTTGGGCGACATGGTGGTGCAGTGGTTATCACTGCTGCCTCACGGTGCTGAGGACCCGGGTTCGCATCCCGGCCCTGGGTCACTGTCCATGTGGAGTTTGCCCATTCTCCACGTGTCTGCGTGGGTTTCACCCCCACGACCCAAAGCTGTGCAGGTTAGGTGGATTGGCCACACTAAATTGCCCTTAATTGGAAAAAAAAATAATTTGGCGCACTAGAAAGAAGTTGGTGTCTTACCCAGACTGGTGCTCTGGGATGTGCTGGAAATGTGGCTGTGGGCAGCGACACTGGACATCCCGGCCTCACCTGATGGTGGTCCTGCAAGACAACAGACATGGTCAGATCTTTTGAAGGGGTGGTCTGTGGGAGAGGGCTGACTCACTTGCTACTGGGACATCAGTTTTGTATTGGGCGCTCACTTGGTTGCTGCATGTTGACCTCTGTGTCAGTCACTGCCCTTTCTTTGGCCTTGACCCCTAGCTGCATTGCCCTCTCCTCGGTTGGGGTGTTGACCCGCAGTTCAGGGATGCCGCCTCCAGTCTTTTGCCGCTTGTGCCTATTATTTTTTATTTTTTTATTTCGAGTACCCAATTATTTTTTCCAATTAAGGGGCAATTTAGAGTGGCCAATCCACCTACTCTGCACATTTTTGGTTTGCGGGGGCGAAACCCACGCAAACATGGGGAGAATGTGCAAACTCCACACAGTGACCCAGAGCCGGGATCGAACCTGGGACCTCGGCGCCGTGTGGCCACAATGCTAACCCACTGCGCGACCGTGCTGCCCATGCTCGTGCCTATTATGGACTGCCTTATCCGAGGTACACAGAAAGGGCAGGGTGAGACACTGGTAGGTGAGTTCTGCGGGGGGTCTGTGGCTGGTGACATGTGTGTGCAAAGCACCTGACCAATTGGCGGAGGGTGGGCTGTAAGGGAGATGCAGGCAGGGGTGTTGTTGGTCTCTAGGGGATTGAGGGACGATGTGAAAAGTGAGAGTCGGGGGTGATGCTGGGGGCACAGAGGTGCTGACTCACCTGAGCTGCGCTGAGGAGGTCATTTATCTTTTCGCGGCACTGAGCTTTCGTCCTTCTAGTGTGGCTGGCGGCACGGTAGCACAGTGGTTAGCACTGTTGCTTCCCAGCTCCAGGGTTCCAGGTTCAATTCCCGGCTTGGGTCACTGTCTGTGTGGAGTCTGCATGTTCTCCCCGTGTGTGCGTGGGTTTCCTCCGGGTGCTCCGGTTTCCTCCACGAAGTCCTGAAAGATGGGCTCGTTAGGTAATTTGGACATTCTGAATTCTCCCTCTGTGTACCCGAACAGGAGCCGGTGTGGCGACTAGGGGCTTTTCACAGTAACTTCATTGCAGTGTTAATTTCAGCCTACTTGTGACAATAAAGATTATTATTATTACTAACCGTCCCTGTCACTGTTGATGATGTTGGCATTGTTGACAATGGCTAGCTTGTGTCTCGCTTCCTTGTGTCTCCCTCCCAGGCCCTCCCCTACCCCTCCCCTGCACACAATGCAACCAACTCCCCCTTACCCCCTCCTCCACACCCCCAACCCCCTGTGCCCTCTCAGTGATCCTCCACCTGCTTTCCGCGTTCTACCGCTGCGTCTAGGTGTGTCCTTAGGATACACATCAGAAGCGGAGGCAGCTTGCTGCCTACCACATCCCGTGGTCTTCGATGCCCCTGGCAGAAGCTCTTTGGGGGCTCTGCCTGCACCCAGAGCCTCCGGGAGTCCTCCAATCGGCTATGGACTTGCTGGACGGTCGCTGACATCCTCTGAATTGAACGGCCGCACCCTAGCGTCTGCATCAGCTTCGGATAAACCTGCTCCATAGGCTCACATCTGGGTGAGACCCAGCTGGGTCATGGGATCCAGCAGACCTCTGACTGCTGTCTCACCTGGACGTTCCTGCCACCACCTGATGTGCATCAGCAACTGTGTGGTGCTCACTAGAATGTGACCCAGATACCGGTCCACTACCATTGCCCAACAAGGTGTGTGTCTCTGCGCTGGTGGAGGGTGGGGATGAAAACTGTGATGTTTCGATGGTGGCGTCCTTAGAGCTCCCCTCCCAGGTGTTATCACCGGAGGTAGGTGGGGCCGAGGGTGGGCCTGCGCCGTCAGATGGAGATCCTGCGGGCGAATGGACGAGTGGTCAGTGGGAGGGATGGGTCATTCTGTATGACATTAACAACTCGCATGTGACAGCTCACCTGGCTGGCGACCCCACGGCAACCTCTATGGTGACCGATCTGTCCTCGGTTAACCCGCAAACTCCAGGGCCCGTTCCTCGTAGGGCGGAATTCTCTGACCCCCCGCCGCAGTGCAGAGAATCGGCGCCATTGGCGCCAGCATGGCGCCGGTCGGGGTTTGCGCCGACTCTCCGGCACGGGCTGCAGCGCCAATTCTCCGGCTTGGATGGGCCGAGCAGCCGTCATCAAAAAGCCGAGTCCCGCCGGCGCCGTTCTAACATCCTCTGAGCCGGCGGGACCTTGGCATTGAAGGATCCGGGGACAGCCTGTGGGGGGGGGGAGAGGAGGAGGGGGGTCCGACCCCGGGAGAGGCCTCCGTAGTGGCCTGGCCCGCGATCAGGGCCTCTCTAACCCCCACCCCCCCCCCCCCCCCCCCCCCGGCCTCCTTTCCTCCACGCCGGCTCTTGGAGCCCTGCGCCATTTGGCGTCAGGGCCGGCGCGGGGAAGAAGGCCACTGCGTATGCGCTAGTTGGCGCTGGCCCAACTGCGCATGCAAGGACCCCACGGCGCCGGGTTCAGGCCGGGATCGGCAGCTGGGGCGGCATAGCGCCATCCTAGCCCCCTGTGGGCCGCAGAATGGGGTCCCAGAACGGGCGCCAACGCCGGAGTAAAACACTCCCGTTTTTACTCCACCGTCGGCACTTAGCCGCCCGTTGGGAGAATCCCGCCCCTGATGTCTGGCACCCCGCCATGCTGGCCAGACCGACTCCTCAGCAATCGCACCACCATTTTGAAAGGGTACTCCGATCTCTAAGTGAGCTTAAGGGTCCCCCACACCCACCCCCATCCCCAACACACCCACGGACAATGTCACCCCCACACACATGGGCATTTCTCCCCCCCCCAAGTGAGGACACCCTGCTATGGGCTCGCTGAGGGCTCCTCCTTTTCAGGCCTTCCCACGACACTTTTGGGCCGCCCCCCTTTCAGGACCCCCACTCTTCACCCCCTAACCTTCCAGAAGCCCTTTCATTCCCACCCATCACCCCTTCTTTCATTGGCATGGCCCTGCTCAGGCCCTGACCCTTGGCAGTGCTGCCCTAGAACCCAGGCACCCTACCAGTGCTCCTGCCAACATGATAGTGCTACTCGGGCACCATAGCAGTGCCACGGTCAGTGCCAAGGTGCCAGCCTGGCAGTGACAAGGTTCCTGAGCGCCAGGGGAAGAGCCAGGATGCCACCCTGCCCTGTCCCTGACCACCCAGGGGCCTGCAATGGCCTTGCGATGCAGCCCCCCCCAAATGCCATTCTACCTGGTCCACATTTGTGTGGGCCAATAGTAATCAGCGCCCTGCTGGAGTCTCCTTGGGGAGGTCAATAGATGGCGGGATCAGCACAATTAAGTGGTTTATTAAAGGGCGGCACAGTGGCGCAGCTGCCTTATGCCACCAAGGACCCAGGTTCGATTCCGTCCAGGTCACTGTCCGTGTGGAGCTTGCACAACCTCCCCGTGTCTGTGTGGGTCTCACCCCCACAACCGAAAGATGTGCAAGGTAAGTGCATTGGCTGTGCTAAATTGCCCCTTAATTGGAAAAAAATATTCGGGTAGTCTAAATTTTTTTTTTAAAGTGGTTTCTTAATGATCGCAACGTCAGGAATCATGGGGGAGCCCTCTCCCAGCATTTTCCAGCCACGTCGCACCCTGGTTCCGGTAGTTCGCACCCATAGTTTCCCAAATGGAGAAACCAGCCCATAATATACACAGAAAGAAGAAGGTCTTGTCGGAGAAGAGTGTCAGAGAATTGATGTTCTACTGTTCAAGTGTCAGTTTGACTCAGTTCTTGGGATTATTGCTTCTGAATTAGAGGGCTGAAATATTGATCTCCTTTCCAGAAACTGAACCACAGGATGATGCTGCAGTGCACTATTTACTGACCAAATGTTATCTTGTTTAAGATGCTGACAAAATGTTAAACTATGGGCTAGTTTTTAGGTAGAAATGATGGCAAAACTGACAACGTTCACTGTTATTAAACCTTCGAAATCGATTGAACAGTCTGCACACTGATAAACATAGAAATCCATATATTGCTGAAAATTATTCTGTGCTTTGTCAAAGAGCCATTGTTGAGGCACTCCCAAATGATGTAGGAGCAGAAGTAGGCCATTCGGCCCATTGTGTCTGCTCCACCATTCAAAGAGATCAGACTGATCTGGTACGCTAATCCTCAACTCCATTTTTCCGCCTTATCCCCAATAACCTTTGATCCTATTACCGATTAAAAATCAAACTGAAATCAATTGTAAATCTATGAGCTGGGTGTTACGGTGGTGCAGTGGTTAGCACTGCTGCCTCACAGCGCTGAGGACCTTGGTTCGATCCCGGGTCACTGCCCTTGTGGAGTTTGTACATTCTCCCCATGTCTGCGTGGGTCAGACCCCCACAAACCCAAAGATGTGCGGGGTAGGCGAATTGGCCACACTAAATTGTCCTTAATTGGAAAAAAAAGTAAACATATGAGCTAACAGGAACGTTCACTTCATACATACTTGGGCTTGCTTTAAAATCACTCCAAAAATGTCACACCTTGAATGAGATGAAACTGGATTCTTTTCAAGGCACACTGAGTTAATCATTACTGGAACAGCCCCACAGGCTCTGAAGGCCGAATTTTATCCATGTTGAATGCCAAATTTCTCCATTGTGACAAACAGTAGCAGAATTTTTAAATGGTCTTTTTTTAAAAGGTTTGATTTTTTTTCGTCTTCCAGCTCAACAGTCATTTATTTCACTGTCTGTAAAAATTTCAAATTAAAAAGGAAGAGATTTGGTGCTTCGGTGCTTTCTGCTTTACTGATTCTGATAATACTTGGATGTAATTGGCTTCTTACCCTGCTTGATAGCATCACTACTGCTGAATGCCTGGAGATCCCTTTGACTAAACAACAGAAAAAAACTGACATCGGGAAAGGAGGAATCCAAGCCACAGAGATCATTAGGCCTTTGTGGGCAACTTTCTTTGACGTTAGCCGCGAACGACATTGCTTCACCGCTAACCACAAACTCCAGCTTATCATCTGCTTGCTCAGATTAAATATGGCTGCCATGCCAGGACAGGCATGAAAATATTGCAATTAAAAAAAAGCTATTCCTTTTAAAATGGATCATGGTGACCTAAAATATGATTGTTGAGGGGGCACCTGACATTTGCACCGTTAACAGCCCAGCCTGCTTTCTGGAATGTTCTAAATTGGATTATAATAGGCAGAGGTCTCCTTTGAATGGACGTATCTAAACGGCACACTTCTGTGGAATTCCACATCTGCACGTTCTCCCTGTGTCTGCGTGGGTTTCATCCGGGTCCTCCGGTTTCCTGCCACAAGTCCCGAAAGATGTGCTTGTTAGGTGAATGGACATTCTGAATTCTCCCTCAGTGAACCCGAACAGGCCTCGTGTGATGACTAGGGGATTTTCACAGTAACTTCATTGCTGTGTTAATGTAAGCCTACCTGTGACAATAAAGATTATTATTCATATTTCTTTGTAGTGTTGTGAATGAACGTGGCCCTCCTCCTTCCCCTCCCTCTTGACCTCTAGCTCTCCCTCCCCCCTAGCTGCAGGTCACGAACAGGTCTTGAAGATGTTGGTGAACTTTTTCCACCTAAGGTGGAACCCTTCATCCGACCCCTGATGGAAAATTTTATTTTTCGAGCCTCATGAATACATGGAGCTGGTTTAGCACGGGGCTAAAGAGCTGGCTTTTAAAGCAGATCAAGGCAGGCCAGCAGCATGGTTCAATTCCTGTACCAGCCTCCCCGAACAGGCGCCGGAATGTGGCGACTGGGGGCTTTTCACAGTAACTTCATTTGAAGCCTACTTGTGACAATAAGCAATTTTCATTTAATTTTCATTTCATTTCCCCCAAGGCCTTGAGTAGTGCTGCCAATCTCCATTTGAGCAGGAGTTGTCGTCGGGCTATGAGGGAGGTGAAGGATAGGGCATCGGCCCCTCTCTCTTCGAAGAGCTTGGCTGCTCTGATACTCCGAAGATCGTCACAAATGGGCATGGCTCCATCTTCGCCTGCACAACCTTGGACACGGCTTCAAAAAAGGTGGTCCAGAATCTGGTCAGCCCGGGGCAGGACCAGAACATGTAGGAGTGGTTGGCCAGACCCCCCTGACATCCCTCAGATCTGTCTTCCACCTCTGGAAATAACCCACTCATGTGGGTCCTGGTTGGGTGTGCCCTGTGTACTCGACCTCGCGCACGAGGATGTGGTGTTCACCCTGTGTGGCATTTTGCTGGGGTCCCCCTCCTATCTCGATGCATAGTTCCTCTGCCCTCCTTCTCTCTCATTTTGTTCAGTTTGAAATCCTTTTGTCCAAAAACAGAGGGAAACCAGGCAGTCTGCAGAACACCAGAAACAATATCACATCGGCAAATATATGGCTGGGTCTTCTTGCCTTTTCAAGTCCAATGAGGCGAAAAGTCTTTTATAAGCCTCTTCCAACCTTCAAACAGCTCTGAGCTCACCTGT
The DNA here is from genome assembly GCF_902713615.1 of Scyliorhinus canicula. Classification (NCBI taxonomy): domain Eukaryota; kingdom Metazoa; phylum Chordata; class Chondrichthyes; order Carcharhiniformes; family Scyliorhinidae; genus Scyliorhinus; species Scyliorhinus canicula. The sequence goes on from NC_052157.1 coordinate 120,534,714, forward strand.
AAGAAATTGGACCTCCGACTACAACAGCCATCAGGACCTGTCTGCATGACCTGCTGAACAGCTTTTACATCAAAGAAACTCTGCATTTAATCCATGTTCGACCCCAGCCATCTGAATTTAGCTGAATTTCAATTCCAGAGTCCGAAAAATCCCTCTTCCACTGAACTCTCAAAGACATGCGAACTGCTAATTATTCTGTTGGTTTTAATATTTGTAGAAGTGCATTGCTGTCTTTAATTGAATGATTCTTGGACATACATGTTGTGTTATTGATATAGCAATAGGCCTTTCTGGGGGAGTGTACGAATATTCCTTATTTAAATCCTTGAAAGTCTGCTTCTGTTGACATTTAAATTGACCGCACGCGAATAGATAACACATCAGCCTTATCAAAATTAAACTACACTAAACTATGAACAGGAAGGAAAGTAAATTGGGGACTTCAGTAAACTGTCTGTACTGTCGCTAACAGAATGACACTAAACATATACATCACTAGCACTGTGTAAAACTATGTTCTTAACGATATAGATTACTGCTTAAAGTTAACTGAGACAGTAAGCTGTGTGGTGGACACAAAGAGTTTGCAAAGGGATTGGCAGGTTAAGTTTAGTGGGCAAGATGCCAGTAGCGTATGCAGTAGGAAATGTGAGATTCCCCACCTTAGTAGGAGTAGAAAGGCGGAATATATTTTGAAATTGTAAGAAACTTTTAAAATGTTGATGTTTCAAGGGGTTTGCATCTCCTTATACAAGAAGCACAGAGGTTCATACAGGTAGAACAAGGAATTAGGAAGGCAAATGTCATGTTGAACTTTATTACAAAGGAGCTGCCATTTAAGAGTGAGGAAGAAGATCTTTAGATTGGTTCCTGGGAAAAGATGGTTTTCTTATGATATGAGCTTGAGTACATAGGTGCTTCCTGCTGAGAAAATGTGGAAGTGAAAGCACTTTACGGCTTTTGATGTGGTCATGAGCTGTCAATCATAGCTAGATATTTATAATGTGGAGATGCCGGCGTTGGACTGGGGTGAGCATAGTAAGAAGTCTTACAACACCAGGTTAAAGTCCAACAGGTTTGTTTCAAATCACTAGCTTTTGGAGCACTGCTCCTTCCTCAGGTATGTTCGGAAATCTAGTGATTTGAAATAAACCTGTTGGACTTTAACCTGGTGTTGTAAGTCTTCTTACTGTAGATATTTATAATCATCACTTTAGTTTCACAGCTGGTTACTTGAAATCCATTCAAGCGTGAAGGGAAATGAAATTAAACAATCCAGTTATCTGGGTGTCTGGAAGCTGTCAATCACAGCCTAGTAAAAGCTATTCCTCATGGAATAAAATCTTGCAGCTCAAAGGATCTGAAGGGGTTGAACCCCGATGATGTGGGTTTCGCTTTCTAGGAAGTTATAGCTGCTGCTTTCGCTGCCTGAGGCAGCAGCTGTAAAGGACAGGTGAGTTTTAAATCAGTGAATTATTCACTGTTTCTGTCTGGACGGCTCTTTAGCTTCCAGGCAGAGGTGACTGATGGCCGGGGGAGGGGGGGGTATCTGTTATGGGGTTCATTGGAGGGAGTCTCTTTTATGTAGGTCTCTAGTGGGGGTCTCTGTTATCGGGGTCTCTGGTGGGGGGTTCTGGTGGGGGTCTCTGTTACAGGATCTCTGTGGGGTCTCTGTATTTGGTGTTCTCTGGTGGGGATCTCTATAATGGGGGTCAGTGGGGGGGTCAGGTCACCCGCATAAGTGCATACTGTGGGGGGAGGGGGGGGGAGATTCAGCAGTTTCCGTGATGGAGGAGCAGGATTTGCCTTGCCGGGAGGGAGGTCAGCACTGGACCTCACGAGGGGGCGACATGCTCAACATTGCAGCCAAATACAGGTAGCAGGATTTTTGAGGGAATTATTTACAATCCCCGCCATGCATACATTTTCGGTAGATAACGGGGAGCCAATGGATGTGGTATATCTGGATTTCCAGAAAGCCTTTGACAAGGTGCCACACAAAAGGTTGCTGCATAAGATAAAGATGCATGGCATTAAAGGTAAAGTAGTAGCATGGATAGAGGATTGGTTAATTAATAGAAAGCAAAGAGTGGGGATTAATGGGTGTTTCTCTGGTTGGCAATCAGTAGCTAGTGGTGTCCCTCAGGGATCCGTGTTGGGCCCACAATTGTTCACAATTTACATAGATGATTTGGAGTTGGGGACCAAGGGCAATGTGTCCAAGTTTGCAGACGACACTAAGATGAGTGGTAAAGCAAAAAGTGCAGAGGATACTGGAAGTCTGCAGAGGGATTTGGATAGGTTAAGTGAATGGGCTAGGGTCTGGCAGATGGAATACAATGTTGACAAATGTGAGGTTATCCATTTTTTTTTAGGAATAACAGCATAAGGGATTATTATTTAAATGGCAAAATATTAAAACATGCTGCTGTCCAGAGAGACCTGGGTGTGCTCGTGCATGAGTCACAAAAAGTTGGTTTACAGGTGCAACAGGTGATTAAGAAGGCATATGGAATTTTGTCCTTTATTGCTAGAGGGATGGAGTTTAAGGGCACGATTCTCCGCTCCCGCGCGGCATCGGGAAGGCCGTCGTGAACTCGGCCGAGTTTCACGACGGCGTAGGAGGCCGCTCCTCTCACCTTTTTCACCCCGCCCCCCCAGGGGGCTAGGAGTGACGTTGTGAGAAAATCGCCCGCCGGGCCTTGACGCTTGCGTCAAAGCGGCGCGCCGAGAATGACGCGACGGCGGCGCCTAAGTGACGTCAGCTGCGCATGTGCAGGTTGGCCGGCTCCCACCCGCGCATACGCGGTTGCCGTTTTCCCCTCCGCTGCCCCGCAAGACATGGCGGCTTGATCTTGCGGGGCGGCGGAGGGGAAAGAGTGCATCTTTCAGAGACGCCGGCCCGACAATCGGCGGGCACCGATCGCGGGCCAGTCCCCTCCCGAGCACGGCCGTGGTGCTTGATCCCCTCTCTGCCCTCCCACAGGCCCCAAACTTACCTTTCGCGCTAAGTTCACGCCAGCAGCGACCTGGTGTGGTTGCCGCCGGCATGAACAGGTCGGGAACGTCAGGCCTCTCGGCCCATTCGGGCTGGAGAATCGGCGGTCGCCGTGAAAAACAGCAAGCGGCGATTCTGCGACACACCATTTTGGGGTGGGTGGGAGAATCGCGGGGGTGCCAGGGCTGCGTGTCGCGATTCGCCCGGCCCTCCCGCGATTCTCCCACCCGCCGTGGGGAGCGGAGAATCGCGCCCTAAGACTAGGGAGGTTATGCTGCAATTGTATAAGGTATTAGTGATACCTGGAGTATTGTGTTCAGTTTTGGTCTCCTTACTTGAGAAAGGACGTACTGGCACTGGAGGGTGTGCAGAGGAGATTCACTAGGTTAATCCCAGAGCTGAAGGGGTTGGATTACGAGGAGAGGTTGGGTAGACTGGGACTGTACTCGTTGGAATTTAGAAGGATGAGGGGGGATTTTATAGAAACATAAAATTATGAAGAAAATAGATAGGATACATGCGGGCAGGTTGTTTCCACTGGTGGGTGAAAGCAGAACTGGGGGGCATAGCCTCAAAATAAGGGGAAGTAGATTTAGGATTTAGTTTAGGAGGAACGTCTTCACCCAAAGGGTTGTGAATCTATGGAATTCCTTGCCCAGTGAAGCAGTTGAGGCTCCTTTATTAAATGTTTTTAAGATAAAGGTAGATAGTTTTTAGAAGAATAAAGGGATGAAGGGTTATGGTGTTCGGGCCGGAAAATGGAGCTGAGTCCACAAAAGATCAGCCATGATCTCATTAAATGGCGGAGCAGACTCGAGAGGCCAGATGGCCTACTCCTGCTCCTAGTTCTTATGTTCATGGTGAGGGCAGAGAATTACCTCTGGGTGCCACTCTCAATGCAAGCGCAAATCATCTCAAGCGGGAGGACATAGTCTCCCAAACAGAGTATCTCATCCTTTATTAGACTTGGTATTGTGCAATCTGACAGGATTAATTAATTACTTCAGAGTAAACGGACCCTCAGGTATCAGCAACCACACCTTGTTTGAAAGGGAGAATACTGGGTTTATGACTAGTATTTAAAACGTAAATAACGGCACCTGTGTGCATGAATGCTGAGCTAACTGAAGTGAACTGGGATACTAGGCTAGGGAATAAATCAATAGAGAACCATTGACACATTTGTAGTGATATTTCGAAATACTCAGAATAAATATATTCCTATTGTAAAGAAAAAAGTCTAAATTATCACTTAATTGGAAAAAAAAGAATTGAGAAATCTTAAATTTATTTTTTAAAAGTGGTGACTAATGAGGTAGTAGATGCGTTGATGTTAATTTTCCAACATTCCAACATTCATTAGATTCTGGAAAGGTTGCATCAGACTGGAAAGAAGTAAATATTACTCCTTTGTTCAAACTTAGGGAGAGGCAGAAAGCAGGAAACTATAAGTCAATTAGCTTGACATCTGTCATGGAGTAAGTGATCATTAAAGAAGTTATAGCTGGGCATTTTGGAAAACGCAAGGCACTCGAACGGAGTCAGCAAGGTTTTGTGAAAGGAAAATCATGTTTTTTTAAATTTGAAGTACCCAATTCTTTTTTTTCTAATTAAGGGGCAATTTTAACATGGCCAATCTAGGGAGCGGCACAGTAGCACAGTGGCTTCACAGCTCCAGGGTCCCAGGTTCAATTCCCGGCTTGGGTCACTGTCTGTGCGGAGTCTGCACATTCTCCCCGTGTCTGGATGGGTTTCCTCCGGTTTCCTCCCACAGTTCAAACATGTGCAGGTTAGGCGGATTGGCCATGCTAAATTGCCCTTAGTGTCCACAATGGTTAGGAGGGGTTACTGGGATAGGGTGGAAGTGTGGGCTTAAGTGGGATAGTCTTTCCAAGGGTTGGTGCAGACTCTTTTTAAAAAATATTAATTTACAGTACCCAATCATTTTTTTTCCAATTAAGGGGCAATTTAGTGTGGCCAATCCACCGGGATTCGAACCCGGGTCCTCAGTGCCGTAGTCCCAGTGCTAACCACTGCGCCACCGTGCTGCCCTCGGGTCGGTGGAGACTCGATGGGCCAAATGGCCTCCTTTGGCACTGTAAATTCTATGTTCTATGTGCCCTGCACATCTTTGGGTTGTGGGGGTGAGACACACACAGACATGGGAAGAATGTGCAAACTCCACACGGACAGTGACCAGGGGCTGGGATTGAACCCGGGTCCTCGGCGCTGTGAGGCAGCAGTGCTAACCATGGAAAATTACGTTTAACCAATTTATTATACTTATTTTGAAGTGGTATTGTTTTGCGGATAAAGAGGAGCCTGTAGACATACTGTACTTGGATTTCCAGAAAGCATACAATAAGGTACCAATCAAAGGTTATTGCAGAAAATAAAAGCTCAGCGTAGGGATTAACATGGATAGACGATTGGCTGGATGGCAGAAAACTGAAAGTACGCATAAATGGGTCTTTGCATGATTGTCTGATTACTTCCCCCATATTGACTTGGAATCCCTTACAGCCAGGGGCTCAGATGGAGAGCGATTTGATAGATGTGTCCTGGAGGGCTTTTTGATACAGTATGTTTCTTTTTAATTTAGAGTAAATTTAAAGTTATTTTTTCCAATTAAGGGGCAATTTAGCGTGGCCAATCCACCTACCCTGCACATCTTTGGGTTGTGGGGGTGAAACCCACGCAAATACGGGGAGAATGTGCAAACTCCACATGAACAGTGACCCAGAGCCGGGATTGAACCTGGGACCTCGACGCCGTGAGGCAGCAATGCTAACCACCGTGCTGCCCCTTTGATACAGCATGTTGACAATCCAACCAGGGAGGAGGCCATACTAGACTTGGTATTGGGGAATGAGCCAGGCCGCGTGATTGATTTTTCAGTGGGGGAGCATTTTGGGCTTAGCGACCATAATTCCATAATATTTTGAGTAGTCATGGTTCCCGTAACAGCCTCCCCGGACAGGCACCGGAATGTGGCGACTAGGGGCTTTTCACAGTAACTTCATTGAAGCCTACTCGTGACAATAAGCGATTTTCATTTCATTTCATTTTCATAAGGACAAGAGTGGCCCATGGGTGAGGGACGGCATGGTAGCACAGTGGTTAACATTGTTGCTTCACAGCACCAGGGTCCCAGGTTTGTTTCCCGGCTTGGGTCACTGTCTGTGCGGAGTTTGCACATTCTCCCCGTGTCTGCGTGGGTTTCCTCCGGGTGCTCCAGTTTCCTCCCACAAGTCCCGAAAGACGTGCTTGTTAGGTGAATTGGACATTCTGAATTCTCCCTCTGTGTACTCGAATAAGCGCCGTACTGTGGCGACTAGGGGATTTTCACGGTATGTTCATTGCAGTGTTAATGTAAGCCTACTTGTGACACGAATAAAGATTAAATTAATTGGGTGAGGGCCAATTACATCAAAATTAGAATGTGGATTGGGAGCAGCTATTTGAGGGCAAATCCACATCTGACATGTGGGAAGATTTTAAAGGCTGCTTGATTGAAGTGCAGGACAGGCATGTCCCCACAGAAATGAAGGACAGAAATGACAGGATAGCACGGTGGCGCAGTGGTTAGAGCTGCTGCCTTACGGTGCTGAGGTCCCAAGTTCAATTCTGGCTCTGGGTCACTGTCCATGTGGAGTTTGCACATTCTCCCTGTGTTTGCGTAGGTTTTGCCCCCACAACCCAAAGATGTGCAGCGTAGGTAGATTGGCCACGCTAAATTGCCCCTTAATTGGAAAAATTAATTGGGTACTCTAAATTTATATTTAAAAAAAAGAAATGGCAGGATTCGGGAACCATGGATGACTAGGGAAATTGTAAGCCTAGTCAAAAGATAAAGGGAAGCATACAATAGGTCGAGGCATCTAAATACTGACAAAGCCCTTGAGGAGTACTGTAAAAGGGCAGCAAGGTAGCACAGTGGTTAGCACAGTTGCTTCTTAGGTTAGATTTCCGGCTTGGGTTACTGTCTGTGCGGAGTCTGCACATTCTTCCTGTGTCTGGATGGGTTTCCTACGGGTGCTCGAGTTTCCTCCCACAGTCCAAAGATGTGCAGGTTAGGTGGATTGGCCATGATAAATTGCCCTTAGTATCAAAAAAGGTTATGTGGGGTTACTGGGTTATGAGGATAGGGTGGAGGTGTGGGCTTAAGTAGGGTGCTCTTCCAAGGGCTGGTGCAAACTCGATGGGCTGAATGGCCTCCATTTGCACTGTAAATTCTATGATTCTATGAAAATTAGGAAGCAACTTAAACATGGAATTAGGAGGGCTAAAAGGGGTCATGAAATGTCTTTTGCAAACATGGTCAAGAAGAATCCCTAGGCTTTTAATGCATATATTAGGCAATAGACATAAGACATATTAGGCACAAGAGGGTAGCAAGAGAAAGAATAGGCCCACTCAAGGACAATGGAGGGAAGCTATGCGTGGAACCACAGGAAGTAGGTGAAATCCTTAATGAGTTTTTTGTATCGGTATTCACCAGGGAGAAGGATATGATGGATGTTGAGGTCAGGGATAGGTATGTGAACTCTCTTGAGAACGTCAATATATCAAAGGAGGAAGTGTTGAGTATCCTAAATTGCATTAAGATAGACAAGTCCCCGGGGTCGGATGGGATCTATTCCAGGTTACCGCGGGAGACAAGGGGAGAAATAGCTGGGGCCTTAACAGATATCTTCACATCCTCTTTGACCATAGGCACGGTTCCAGAGGACTGGAGAATAACCAATGTTATTCCCTTGTTTAAGAAAGGAAACAGGGATAATCCAGCAAATTATATGACGGTGAGCCTGACATCAGTGGTGGGGAAGCTTTTGGAAAAGATACTGAGGGACAGGATATATGGACATTTGGAGGAAAATGGAGGCAGCATGGTTTTAGAACATAGAACAGTACAGCACAGAACAGGCCCTTCGGCCCTCAATGTTGTGCCGAGCAATGATCACCCTACTTAAACCCACGTAACCCGTATACCCGTAACCCTACAATCCCCCCATTAACCTTACACTACGGGCAATTTAGCATGGCCAATCCACCTAACCCGCACATCTTTGGACTGTGGGAGGAAACCGGAGCACCCGGAGGAAACCCACGCACACACGGGGAGGACGTGCAGACTCCACACAGACAGTGACCCAGCCGGGAATCGAACCTGGGACCCTGGAGCTGTGAAGCATTGATGCTAACCACCATGCTACCGTGAGGCCCCAACGGTGAGGTTTTGTACGGGGAAGGTCGTGTCTCACCAACTTGATTGAGTTCTATGAAGATGTGACAAAGAAACTTGATGAGGGAAGGGCTCTGCTCTGGATGTAGTTTATATGGACTTCAGTAAGGTGTTTGACAAGGTTCCACATGGCAGACTGGTACAAAAATTAAAATCAGATGGGATTCGGGGTGTACTGGCTAGATGGATACAGAACTGGCTTGGTTATAGAGTAGCGGTGGAAGTGTTTTTCTGAATGTTAGTGGTGTTCTACAGGGATCTGTGCTGGGACCTCTGTTTTTTGTAGTATATATAAATGATCTGAGGGCAGCACAGCGGCACAGTGGTTAGCACTGCTGCCTCACGGTGCCGAGGTCGCATGTTCGATCCTGGTTCTGGGTCACAGTATCCGTGTAGAGTTTGCACATTCTCACCCTGTTTGCATGGCTCTTGTCCCCACAACCCAAAAAGATGTGCAGGCTAGGTGGATTGGCCACGTTAAATTGCCCCGTATTGGAAAAAATTAATTGGGTACCCTAAATTTATTTTAAAAACTAAATGATCTGAAGGAAAATGTGGGTGGTCTGATTACTAAGTTTGCGGATGTCACAAAGATTGGCCAAGTTGCTGGTAGTGTCGAGGATTGTCAGAGTATACAACAGGACATAGATAGATTGCAAGGTGATGCCTTTTAGAGGATCAAATCTAGGTATGAATTATACTGTAAATGACAGAACCTTCAGGAACATTAACGTACAGAGGGATCTGGGTATACAGGTCTATGAGAGGCATAGACAGGGTGGATAGTCAGAGACTTTTTCCAATGTTGGAAGTGTCAATTACAAAGGGGCACAGGTTCAAGGTGAGAGGGGGAAAGTTTAAGGGAGATGTGCGGGGTACGTTTTTTACACAGAGTGGTAGGTGCCTGGAACGCACTGCCAGAGGATATGTGGGAGCAGGCACATTAGCAAAGAGGCATCTGGATGCATACATGAATAGGGAGGAAATAGAGGGATGCGGACCGAGTAAGGGCACAAGGTCTTTTTTAGTTAGGGCACCATGATCGGTGCAAGCTTGGAGGGTTGAAGGGCCTGTTCCTGTGCTGTACTTTTCTATGATGTGGAGATGCCGGCGTTGGACTGGGGTGAGCACAGTAAGAAGGTTTACAACACCAGGTTAAAGTCCAACAGGTTTGTTTCGAAACACTAGCATTTGGGGCACTGCTCCTTCCTCAGCTGATTTGAAGCAAACCTGTTGGACTTTAACCTTGTGTTGTAAGACTTCTTACTGTACTTTTCTATGTTCTTTGATTGGCAGGAAATGACAAGTAGAGACCCGAAGGGGTCTGGACTGGCGCCTCAACATTTTACAATTTACATCAATGACTTAGATGGGGAAGCATAGGCATGGTAGCTAACTTTGCAGATGACACAAAGATAGGTAGGAAAGTGTGTTGTGAAGAAAACATGAGGGGGGCAGCACGGTGGCGCAGTGGGTTAGCACTGCGGCCTCAGGGCGCCGAGGTCTCAGGTTCGATCCCAGCTCTGCGTCACTGTCCGTGTGGAGTTGCACATTTTCCCCGCGTTAGTGTGGGTTTCACAGCCCAAAAAGAAAAATGCGCCAGCTAGGTGGATTGGCCACGCTAAATTGCCCCAAAATAGGAAAAAATTAATTGAGTACTCTAAAAAAAAAATTTTATTAAAAAAAAAAGAAGACGCGAGGGGCTCGATTCTGAAACGGCCCACTGTCTGGTGGGGGGATAGCACCACGCAGCATAGAGCTTCCGTCTTTAGCTGCAGATACGGCCGGAGAATTGCCGAGTCCGTGGCCGCGCATGTACATGGCGGCGGCCTGCAGCGGCCACGCCGTGCAACATGGCGCTGGCCGTGCATGGTCACGGCCTGCCAAATAGTGACCCCCTTTGCCCAGGCTTGCCACCCCGGACCACCCCCCATCAATGTGCCCCCAGTCCCCACCAAAGCCCCCCCACCCATGGATCTGCTCCCCCCCCCCTCCCCCAGACTGTGACGGCGCTGGACTTACTCCGCAGCCACCAAGCTGAGTTCCCGAATATAAATACCACATACCACCGAAACCATCGAGAACTCACCCCATCAGGGGCCAAACATCGTGGGGAGGCCCTCAGGTAACGTCCTGACGTCAAGTTTGGATGGGGCAGAGCATCACAAATGTGGGGCCGCCCCCCGATTTCAGCGCCAACGTAGATTCTCCAGCCAATCGCCGAACGCGATTTTGGCGTCGGAGACCAGAGCATCCCATCCAAAGAGTTTGCAGATGGATATGGATAGGTTGAGTGAGTGGGACAAATCTGGCAGACGGAGACTAATGTGGGAAAACGTGAAGTTGTTCACTTTGTTAGCAAGAATAAAAAAGCAGAACAGAGTATGTCTACAGAATTCTGACGTGCACAGGAATCTAGGTGTTCTTGTACATGGGTCACAAAACATTAGTATGCAGGTGCAACATGTAATCAAGAAGGTTAATGAAATGCTATCCTTTATAACAAGATAAATTGAACATGAAAATAAAGATGTTATGTTTCAGTCATCCAGGAAATTAGTGAGAGCACACCTTGAATATTATGTGCAGTTTGCTCTCCTTATTTGAGGAAGGATGTAAACGTGCTGGAGGCAGTTCAGAGGACGTTTACTGGATTGATAGCCAGAATGAGCGGGTTGTCTTACGAAAAAAGGTTTAACAGGCTGGGCTTGTTTCAACTGAAGTTTAGAAGAGTAAGGGGTGACTTGATTGAAGTATATAAGATTCTGAATGGTTTTGGTAAGCTGGACATGGGAAAGATGTTTCCTCATGTGAATGAGTCCAGAACTAGGGGACACTGTTTAGAACTTAAGGGTCGCCCTTATGGGACAGAGATGAGGAGAAGTGTTTTTCCATCTCGGAGGGTTGTGTGACTTTGGAACTCTCTGTCCCAGATGGCGGTGGACGTGGGGCCATTGAATATTTTTAAGGTGAAAGTAAATATAATCTTGTTAGGCAAGAGAATCATAGATTATCGGGATAGATGAGAATGTGGAACTTGAAACACAGATTTTCCATGAATGGCCAAGCAGGGTCGAGGGGCCAAATAGCCTACCTCTGCTCCTATTTCATATGCATGCTCATATGTGAGTTTCTTGAAGCTTATCAGGTTCTGGAGGGGCTTGGCATGCTGAGAGCCCTGGCTGGGGAATCTAGAACAAGGGGTAAGAATCTCAGGATGAGGGGCAATCATTTCCAACTTAGATGGGGAGGAATTTCTTCACTCAGAGAGTTGTGAATCTTTGGAATTCTCTTCTCCAAATGACTGTGGGTGTTTAACATCGAGTATATTCAGGGCTGAGATTGATAAATCTTTGGAATCTAGGGGAATGAGGATTGTCCGGAACAGGTCAGAAAGTGGAATTGAGGCCAAAGGTCAGTCATGATCATATTGAATGGTGGACCAGGCCTGAAGGGGCCATATGGCCTACTCCTGCTGCTACTTCTTCTGTTCTTAGGTTAAAGTTTTTAATTTTCCCCCTCCACCCCCTCCACCCCCAAATTTAGTGCATTTTGGATCTTATCCAGATTTTCACAATCTATTTTTTTCTTCAAAATACAATTTAAACTGGTCTGTTTTACTCTCTTTCCACAGAAAGGGCAGTGGAAATCTGAAAGCATGTCCCAAAAGGTGGTTGGCTGCTGGCACAACCCAAATTTTCAACAGTACAATTTGTATATCATTGTTAGATAAGAGTACGAAGAGTTATGGAGCAAAGGTGTGGACATGGAATTCAGGTGGAGGTCAGGCATACTCTTATCTATGTTCTGCTCCCTAATTCTAGGCTTGGTCACCAGTTGTAGCACACTTTTTGACCCAAGATCAGCTAACTCAATACAGACCAGCAAATGAACTGCAATGATGAAAGCACATTCTTCCTGGAGTGTCAGGAAATTTTAATCTACACCTGCACGTCCCCTGTGGATGGGTTTATTTACAATCAAGAAAAGTGCGATTGCACTATAGGCTCTCACTTTCTTTTCATTTTCAGTCGCTTCCTTTTCTCGTAACAGACATTTCTTTTAGTAGGAAACAGAACGGAAGACATTCAATACAGTGCCACACAACAGACTTGTGAGAAAGGTTATGGCTCATATAATAAAAGGGGCAGTAGCAACATGGACAAGTAAATAGCTGAAAAATAAGAAGCAGAGAGTAATGGTCAATGGATATTTTTCAGGCTGGAGGGAGGTCTGTAATGGTGTTCCCCGGGGTCGGTACCGGGACCCTTGCTTTTCCAGATATATAAATCTAGATCTTATCACGCAGGGGATAATTTCAAAGTTTGCGGATGGCATAAAACCTGGAAGAATTGTAAACTATAAAGAATGACAGTGTAGAACTTCAGAAGGACTTGTACAAGTTGGTGAAGTAGGCAGATAGATGGCAGATTAAATTCAATGCGGTGAAGTGTGAGGTAATGCATTTTGACAGGAAGAACATGGAAAGACAGTATCAAATACGGGGTAAAATTCTTAAGGGGGTGCAGAACCAGAGGGACCTGGGTGTATATGTGCGTAGATCATTAAAAATGGCAGGCAAATGGGGAGAGCAGTTAATAAAGCATATAGTATTCAGGGTTTTATGTATTGGGGCACAGAGTACAAGAGAAAGAAGGTTATATTGAATTTATACAAGTTACTATTTTACTCTCATCAGGAATATTGTGCACAGTTCTGGGCTCCACACTGTAGGAAGGATGTGAAAGCATTGGAGAGAGTGCAGAAGAGGTTCACAAGAATCATTCCGGGGATGAGAAACTTCAGTTATGAGGATAGGTTGGAGAGATTAGGACTGTTCTCCTAGGAGAAAAGAAAGCAAACAGGAATTCTGATCGAGATGTTCAAAATCACAGGGGTGTGGGGGGGGGGGGGGGGGGGGGGGGGGGGGGGGGGTGGGGGGGTGGTGGTGATGGGCGTGGGGTGATGGGGGTGGGGAGGTGGACAGAGTGAGTAGGGCGAAAGATGAAAATGTGATGTGAGAAAAGGCTGTTTCGCACCCCCTCCCCCTGATTTCCTCCCCCTCTGCAGCATGTTCTGTAGTGGCAGAGGACGGCTTGCCAATGGCCAGCTGCAAGATCTTCTGGTCCCGCCATTGTCAATGGCATTCCCATTGAACGCACTCCTCACCACCATGGGGTGCACCTATAGTGGACCAGAAGATCCCACCAGCATGAATGGCCAGAAAGTCCCACCCATCAAGTAGCTCGGGTCTGGAATGCACTACCAGGAAGTGTGGTGGAGGCAGGATCAATCGAGGTATTCAAGAGGGCATTAGATGATTACTTGAATAGAAACAATGTGCAGGGGTACAGGGAAAAGGCAGGTAAATGACATTAAGTCACAAAGCTCATTTGGAGAGCCACAGTGCAGACACGATTGGCCAAATGGCCTCCTTCTGTGCCGTTACAATTCTGTAAACCTCCAACCTGGGTACATTCTATCATTGCAGGTTTCTTTCCCAATTTAAATTGTATATTCCTTGTCTCCCTTACTTATTGATTACATCTTTGCTAATGTTTCTCTCTACAGGTCTTTACATATACCTAAAACTAACATTGAGCAATAGAGGTTTTGTCTCTCTCAATTATCATTATTAGTGGGAAATGTGGGAGGTGTGTCTTTTTTCCATTGTCCGTTTCTGTTACTTCAACAGACGGTTTGAGCTATTGCCACAGCCTCATGTTTCACTCTAACTTTAACTTCATCACACAGCTATCTACTCACAAATTCAACACACCACTGCTGATCCCATCTCCCTCTTTCTCACCTAGAGACATTGCCTTTTACCTCGCTCTGACTTGCTCACGATTGCCCGTGTTGATATTTTCCAATGTTCCAGTCAGTTATTTGAGTCAACGACGGAACAAACGCACAATTATAGGTGGCTTGATCATGGTGTTCGTTTCCTTACAAGATTATTTTATTAGATCATGAATATTAGTTAAATGGGTGCAGAGTTCCTGAAAAGTGAACAAAGCAGTTGCTGTTACCACGACGATTTAGCAATGGGAGTGCTACTGAAATGATTGGATAGGATATCACTGACTGAGGAAATTTTGCATTTCCATTGATGGGAAAATGAAACGATCAAAGTTAAATGTATAAGGCAAGTAAAAATGTTTTTGACTTCCTGCTGGAAGTTGCCCTTCTGTGTTACAAAAGTAAAACACTGCAGTGGCTGAAAATCTGAAATAAAGACTGAAAAGGCTGGAAATACTCAGCAGATTGGACAGCCTCTGTGGGAGTGAGAAACAGAGTTAATGCTTGAGATCCATTTGGAATGTAAAAAGGAGGGTGGCAGGGTTCGCTCCTGGCCCCGGGTCACTGCCTGTGTGGAGTTTGCACATTCTCCCCATGTCTGCGTGGGTCTCACCCCCACAACCCAAAAGCTGTGCCGGTTAGATTGCCCCTTAATTGGGAAAAAAATAATTGGGTACTCTAAATTTATTTTCAAACAAGAATGAAAAAAAGGACTGTAACCGGTTTTCAGCAGTTGGGAGGCTCGGAGGAGGGGAGGGGGGGAAAGAATAAATGTGACTTGGTGGAAGGCAGGAAAGGATCCAAATGGCCAAAGGATCAATGATGCAAGGCAAGAGGAAGTGGTAAAAGGTGGGTCTAGGAGGAGTATAAATGAGTATAGCGGAAACATCCTCAACCACTGCTACTGAAAAATAGGAGTAGAGGTTATGATCTGAAATTGCTGAGTTCAGTGTAAAGTTCAAATGGCTGTAAAATGCCTAAGCGAAAGTTGAGATGGTGTTCTATTGGCTTTTGTTGAACTTCACTGGAACTTTGTCAGAGAATAAGGTAGACAATTAAAATGACAGGTGACCCAAAGCTTCTGGCCCGCACTCTTACATTTGGGAGGCGCAGCATCGGTATTAATTTGTTTTTCTTGAAGTGTGTTTTAACTTTTTTTTATTCATTCCTGGGATGTCGACATATTTTCCATTCCTAATTGCCCTAGAAAAGGTGGCAGCCTTCTTGAATAAAAGTGAATGGATTGCTGGCCAATTTCAGGGAGAAGCTAGATTGCATTGGCTCTGGAGTCACATATACATCAGACCAAGTATTTCATTTCCTGAAGAACATTCACGAAATAGATGGTTTCTTACAACAATACAGCAGTTTCACGGTCATATTACTGACACCAGCTTTTCATCCAAGATTTATTGAATGAATTGGATTTACCTTCCCCAGCTACTGTAATGGAATTTGAACTTGCTTCTCCAAATCATTAGTCCAGGTCTCTGAATAACTCAGCCAGTGACATAACCATTACCTTACCATGCACCCAAATCAAACTATGTTCAGCCTCTTTAAAAGTTTAAAATTAACCATCATTAACAAATTGTCACGTCCTTATTTGTCCTTTGCATTCTCCTTTCAATAATACATACTCCCTTGCTCTCTTTAAATCATGCAACTACTTCCAGACCATCACGCAAGTTACCCGTGTCGACACTGCATTCACATTTACAGCAAATAGAAATTGCTGAACATAGAAAAATAACTTACTGCTCCATACAGCCTATCCTATTCATACTTTGCACATGCAGAAGTGACCTAAAATCTGCCAACACTCCAGAATATGAGATTACCTGCATAAGAGTGTTCAAACCTACTTTCTGTCCAAAGTAAATATTATGTACTCAGTTTCCAAAGTACTTCAAAATTCTACATTTTGCAGATGAATTTCTGAATTGTACAAAATCATTACAAGATCCATCAACAATTGTTTGAGAAATGTTAAATGGAGTACCAATGTAGATTTCGATAACTCTAATGAAACCACATTCTCAACAAATCCACCCCGCTGTTATCAAAAGTTCCTTCCTGTCTCCTTTATTGGGTTTCATTCTCAACATCTCTTGATTTGATGCTATACTGGTATAGGACTGAAGCCTTCCACTCTGACATTCCATATTGCACATCAGACTATCATCTGTGTCAAGTTAATAATAATGATAATAATCGCTTATTGCCACAAGTAGGCTTCAATGAAGTTACTGTGAAAAGCCCTTAGTTGCCACATTCCATGCCTGTTCGGGGAGGCCGGTATGGGAATTGAACCCACGCTGCTGGAATTGTTCTGCATTGCAAGCCAGCTGTTTAGCCCACTGTGCAAACCCGGTCCCTCAAGTTGGAGGAGGGTGTGCGGTTGGGGGGGGGGGGGGGTGGTGCGGACATCAGTCTGCCTTATACTAGTGGGAAGACCCACTTGTGTAATGGGTACCTTCTTAAATGGGACTTCTGGAAATGTCTGGAACTTTTCTTTCTAACAGCAACTAATGGAAGGTTACTCATTGAGTATCATAATATGTTGGAGACTGTACTTTCATATCTGGGTCTTGGGTCTAAATCCAGACAAATATCAGAATGAAACATAATTTGTACGTGTCTTAATTGGCACAGGTTTAGGTCGCCACTATCTAGTTTAGATTTGTTTCAGTCAGATCTGCAGCGCAAAACATTCAAAATTCAGTAACTGGGGAATCGTGCTCAGACTGGCGAAAAAGGGGACTTGTTCGAAATTAAAACATCACTGTCGAAGTGGAGGCTGCTTAACTGACAGCGATGTTGAGAAACAGTAAAGGAGCAATGTGCAGGCTGTCTTGTTCAATGTCTAGCTCATGATACACCTGAAATGCAATTGTTTGATACAGTAGAATTTCCATAAAGGTCCTTTTGATTTTCAGTTGTACCTTCAATAGATGATTATCAGGAACCCTGGAGAAATTAGTAAACAGACATTTATCCTGGATGACCAGAAAAGAAAATACAATTATTTTTAAAAGTTACCAGAACCATCAGAATTAACACCTCTTGTATTCTTCTCACGTTGGAAAAACAATAATTGATAAATTAGGAGTAATGCACCTGTTTAGGAGTGCATTTGACGTTTATTCCTTAAAAGGAAAATAACAAGTTTGAAAGTTTGATTTTGCCAGCTCATGCAAACCTGTTTTAGTGTTGCTTTAGTAGCTGTTGAGTAAACAGTGTTTGGCATCAAATGGAAACACTCTCACTGTATGAATCAGAGTTACCTGACCTTGAACTTCAGAAACATGTCCAAGAAGGTAGTATATTAAGCCCTTAAACCACAAATGTTCCTTGTTCAGTCATGCAGAGAGCTTCTATGGTGTGGGTGTTGGGGATTTTAAAACAGGGCATTAGAACAGTGCGAGTAAAAATGAGAACTGACCAGTTCAGAAGTCAGCACATCGACTTTTACTGCAAAGCACTGGAATTCTACCTAGTACATAGAGATAATGCATACATGTGGGATAATGCAAAATATTTCCTCGTTTCTTTTTTGTAATCGTATTAACAGTTGATTTATGAGTGTATTTGCAATGGCGCTACAGTCAACTGCCAATGCAATTATTTCCAACTATGGTGAACATTCAATGTTTTAGTAATACTATGGCACAGTAGGGCAGGGCTTGGCGATTCATCATGGTCTGTCACAAATGGCAGAGCATAGCTTTCAGTTTCCCAAGAATCTTACTGTTCAACTAGTTTAGAGCAACTGTAAATTAACAGAGGGGGTAATGAGTAAAAAAAAACTATGCAATATGACATATTGGCACGATCTTATTAAGCTTTAGTGGAGCTTGCTTACATTGAGCAGGTCCATTGGGATAAGTCATGCTGAAGCCATTGGTTAAACCATGTTTGGTCACTCCTGCTGACTAATCCACCCTCTCCCCTGAAATGATTGATCTTATATCAATCTTCTAGGCTTCAAAATATTGTGTCTGAGAAGAGGGTTAGGGTTAGGATTAGTTCCTCCGCTATTAGCTAACAAATTATTTTTTTTTTTATATAATTTTTATTGGAATTTTTTACAGAAAATATAAAACATAACGACAAACAATGAAATGCAACAAAATAACCCATAATAACTGTGACACCCCCAGACCGTATCGGCGCATGTATCACATCCCCCCACCCCCCCAACCCTAATGAACGACAAAAGAACTTTAAAAATATTAAAATTAAATAAACAAACATAGTCATTGTCGGCCCCCCCCTTTTCCCTCCCCTTTTCCCTCCCCGGGTTGCTGCTGCTGCTGTCCCCGTACCCTATCGTTGAGCCAGAAAGTCGAGAAAAGGCTGCCACCGCCTAAAGAACCCTTGTACCGACCCTCTCAGGGCGAATTTGACCTGCTCTAGCTTAATGAAACCCGCCATGTCATTGATCCAGGTCTCCACGCTTGGGGGCCTCGCATCCTTCCATTGTAGCAAGATCCTTCGCCGGGCAGCTAACAAATTATTGATTTTATTGGAATTCTAGAAAGTGCTACAATGCTGACCACAGTCAAGGCAGCAGAAGGGATGTTGCAACAGGCCATAATATTGTCGTCAACAGAGGAGGAAGGAAAATCAAACAGGGTTCGCTATCCAGATCACTGAGACTTGCTAGGAAGTGTATATCTGGATGTTGGGTGAAAATATTGTTTACTGTGCCAAATATGAGATCATGAATATATTTAAAAGATGGCCGCAGGGACAAAGGGCACCTGGAAAAACGTTGCAGACATAAAACATCCTTTCAGTACTTCTTCTGTAAGCGAGCAGCGAGAAAAAAATGTAAGAATCATAAAGAATATGAATTGGCTTGCAACAATAAATGAGGTTAAGACAATAAATATTCTGAACAATTACTTCTCTCCAAATACAATAGTATAGACCTATTGTTCTGAAATAAAAATCATGTAAGCAGGATTAATTACTTCAATATAAATAAAATGGAAACCGTACACAAGCAAAATGCTCATGAGACAAATAAATCCCAGGGTAAACGAGGAAGCTCTATTTGCCCTGACAGGTGGATTTATAAGATCACATGGCACTACTTGAGGATCACCTGTACTGTGATAACTTGGTAAATTATGGTCAATCTGGATTCAGAGGGGGAAGATTCTACCTAATTATCTTTTGAGCTTTTGAGTAAGTCACATCCCAAATGGAACATGGAAATCTGTGACATGACGGCCTCACGGTAGCATGGTGGTTAGCATCAATGCTTCACAGCTCCAGGGTCCCAGGTTCGATTCCCGGCTGGGTCACTGTCTGTGTGGAGTCTGCACGTCCTCCCCGTGTGTGCGTGGGTTTCCTCCGGGTGCTCCGGTTTCCTCCCACAGTCCAAAGATGTGCGGGTTAGGTGGATTGGCCATGCTAAATTGCCCGTAGTGTAAGGTTAATGGGGGGATTGTTGGGTTACGGGTATACGGGTTACGTGGGTTTAAGTAGGGTGATCATTGCTCGGCACAAAATCGAGGGCCGAAGGGCCTGTTCTGTGCTGTACTGTTCTATGATAGGATTTCCAAAATACATGAGGCAAAGTTTCACATGGAAAACTACTAGTTAAATTCAAAACAGAGAGATTTCGGAGTAAATCGGTACAATATATATCAAACATGTTGAAACATAGAAAATAATGTGTACTTATTAGAGGACTTTTTACCAGCATGTTGCCTGGTCTGGAGGGTATTAACTATGAGGAAAGGTTGGATAAACTCAGTCAGTTTACACTGGAACAAAAGAGACACTTTTTCCCAGGGTGGAAAAGTCAATAACTCGAGGTCATTGGTTGAAGGTGCAAAGGGGAAAGTTTAGAGGAGATGTGCGAGGGAAATATTTTGACACAGAGGATGAGTGCCTGGAATACGCTGCTGCAAGGTGGTGAAAGCAGATATGATAGTGGCGTTTAAGAGGCATCTTGACGAATACATGAATCGGATAGGAATAGAGGGATATGGACCCCGGAAGTGCAGAAGGTTTTAGTTTAGACAGGTATTGTGATCAGCACAGGCTTGGAAGGCTGAAGGGCCTGTTCCTATGCTGTATTGTTCTTTGTTCTTTGAGCTAGATTCGGCGGTGGGAAGTGCTGGGTGTAATACCCAAGAAATTGGAACCATCGGCTTTTCAATTTGCATCAACAACTTCAATGCAGAAACTAGATGCAAATTAGCTCAATTTGCATCTAACTCAAAAATAAGAGGGGAAATCAATTTGGAGAATGAAGCCCAGTTATTAAAAGCTGAGTTTTTTTTAAAAACTGGGTAAAACAATGGCAGACGTAATGTATTGCAGGTCAAGTGTAAAGTACTGCATACAGGAAGGATAGATGAGGTTTGTCCCCCATCAAACATGTTGAATTAATTGAATTCAGAGACTTACAAGCCTTACTAGGTTCAACATTTAAGATATTCAACTGCTACAGAGCAGCAATCTACAAGGCAAAGAGAATGCTAATGAATAGAGAAGAAAATATTATAATATAAATTAGAGGAAATTATGCTGAAACTGTAAGTGCTCTGATCAAACCACACCTCAAATACGGTGACTAGTTCTGGCCACTGAACTGTAAAGGAGAGATTCCAGCGCTGGAGATAGTATTAAAAAACCATGAGGCTGAGTCTTGGTATCAGGAGTCAAAAACCGTTTTACAGCACAGAAAGAGGCCCTTTGGCCCATCCTGTCTGTCACAATTATGTGGAACATTGGAAAAAGGTAGCCTTTTCAGCCTTAAATGGAAGGGACAAAGTGGTGGACTTTTGGAATTTTTGACAGCAAGTGGTCTGGAGACAGCAAATCCAGAAACGTACCTCACATGAAATTGTGGAACTAGTTCAAAGGGATAAATGGCATAACTGGTAAAAGTCAACTTTAGTTGTGTTTTTTGGGGCTGTTCTTTGTACAGACTTGCCAATACATGGAATGTATTTCTGAAGGTGAAAACTGCATTGAAAAAAATGGATGCTGGGAAGCGGGGAACTGTGAGGCCTTTCAATATAACTGGTGAAGATGGGCCGAACGGCCTCCTTCATCCCCAATGATCTTGGGTTTAGTTTTATTGATGCAGAGCTTGCTGCGTGCACGTGGTCTAAAGGGGAGCATCTTCGTGATAAATCGCTTGTCGTTTGTTTACAAGCACAAGGCAGATGACATAATTCACATCAAAGTAAATAATCAGTGCGCATGTGTTCACATTATCATTGTGAGGAAAAGCATACAGCTCTTCCCATTATCATCTAATATGTATATAACCAAAAAAATGGGATAGGCTGACACACAACCTCAACAGGTCTGGCAACATCTGTGGAGAGAGAAACTGAGTACACGTTTCATTCTCTGAACAAAGAAAGATTATCCCCATTTTGGAGAGGCTGACACCGTCCCGTGCAGGGTGGGTGGATTAACCACGCTAAATTGCCCCTTACTTGGAAGAAAAAAATGAATTGGGTACTTTAAATGTGTTTTTTTAAAAATGTGTGGTCCTTTTTCTAGTCAAATGTGCGCCTGACATAAATTAGCCAAGGTGAGCTGATACTAATTGTAAGCAAATCTACCGAAAGTTCAATGAGTTCACCAATAAATTTGAGGTTGAGTGAGGATTTACTGGGCACCTAATATTGGGAATTTCCTTTAAATATTCCCGTTACACTCGGTTACACTTTTGTCTTCAAAACGTGGGAGGGGAATAACATTTCTCGGAAAGTGTTGTTGTGAGCAGGGGCAGAATTTAATGAGTTGAGGAACTGCTCCGCTCATTAGGCAGCTGCGAGAATGGGCATTGCTCCCAATAACAGGCAGGTAAGAATCCGCCAGGGACAGGGCAAGGCAGGCAGGGTGCTTATAACTGGGTCAGAATCTGTTGTCCTGGAGAGTTTGAAGCTGATTGAGACACAGATCTCCAACTCGGCTGACAGGAAAACGCTGCAGACATGGGTGGGGGGGTTGAGAGCTGCCCAGTGATCCGTTAGCACGAACTCCTCCACCTGGGAGCTGCCGCTGACTCCGCCTCGGGCGCCAACCCCTCCGCTCCAGTTCATTGGTGTTGAGTGGCGCTCAGCAGAAGCCTGCTCCAATTGGAAAGCTCCTGAGCCCTCTGCAACAAGTGCCACCAGAGAGGCGAGGAGGCGCACTCACTGAGCTGCTCTGTCACTGCAACCGATTCAATGGCGAATGCTGGGCTGGAAATCTTGGGGGTCGCCCTGGGAGTGCTGGGCTGGCTGGGGGCTATCCTGACCTGCGCCTTGCCCATGTGGAGAGTGACCGCTTTCATCGGAAACAACATCGTGGTGGCGCAGATCATTTGGGAAGGTCTCTGGATGAACTGCATCGTTCAGAGCACTGGGCAGATGCAATGTAAGGTGTACGATTCCCTGTTAGCCCTCTCCCAAGATCTGCAGGCTTCCAGAGCTCTAACCGTTATTGCCATCGTGGTGGGGATCCTGGGCATCCTCGTCTCCATCGTGGGGGCCAAGTGCACCAACTGCGTGGAGGACGAAGCGACCAAAGCCAAGATTATGATTGTGGCCGGGATAACTTTTATCCTTTCCGGATTGATGACCCTGATCCCAGTGTCCTGGTCAGCAAACACCATCATCAAGGATTTCTACAACCCGCTGGTGACGGACGCCCAGAGGAGAGAACTTGGAGCTTCTTTGTACATCGGTTGGGGCACCTCGGGTCTGCTGCTCCTCGGAGGGGCTCTGCTCTGCTGTTCCTGCCCTCCCAAAGATGAGAAGTACGTACCCTCCAGAATGGCTTACTCTGCGGCCAGGTCCACAGGTCCGACTGGGTACGATAGGAAGGACTATGTGTGATGGGGAATGGGCCAGCTGTTAGCTCGCCCTCCAGGGACTCGGCAGCTTCCCTGAACCCTGAAGGAGTCACCTTCGCTTTGCGGTGAATCCTATCTCAAGATTTTATTGTCTTTTTAAAAAATCAGATGTTGCTTTCTTTCAACTTAACTTACTTGTTAAACTCGAGAAGTAATGTGGTGGATGTGTGTGCGTGTATATAACGGTCTGGTACATTTCACGAATTTAGCAGACTAATAGGGTTTGATTGTGACTTACATTTGTGCCGATTCTCTTGTGGGTTTCGCTCTCATCTTGATGTAGCGCCGCCTCTGTTCCCGTGAATCCGGGATCATGTCAATATCCCGGGTTCTGTGATTGGCACGGGGCGGCACCAATGAAAAAGTAACATTGCTGGAATTACAGTCCGGACAGGTCAACATGGCAACAGCGCACGAACCTGTGGAATAAGTCTCCAGTGCCGACCAAAATGTGCAGTTTGTCTCTATTAATGAGTAACGTGAGGAGATGATGATTGTGGGGTGTGGGGGTTGGGGGGGTTGTACTTGGCCGGCGGGGGGGGGGGGGGGGGGGGGGGGGGAGTACGAATCGTTTCGTTTGAAATATATTCACGCTTGTAAAATGCCTGTTAATGAATAAACTTTACAGAAACTCCCGTGGGCCTCCATTCCTTTCAGTGACCAGATCCTGTGAAACTTGGTGAACAAGAGTGGAAACTGACATTTTTTTACAGACACACCAAGGATTGAGATGTTATTGTTGCTTCAGACTGGGTTCTGGCTCCAGAGAATCCAATTAACATTCTATGCCCTGATATTATATCTTATAAATGAGCAGACATGTGTTAATGCTCTGGTAGTGCGCACCTTAAGAAATAGTTAAGTCTGTAGGTACCAATAACCTCCAACCACGCAGCCAGTCACTCCACCCAGTCAGCACTTCTCCCTGTCTCATTATCTACATTCCAGGGAGTTGAGTCGAGATTCAGAAAACTGGGAGTCAGCTCATTTTATGTTTACTCGGTTTCAAACTGAGCGACTGTGGTACCCACTCCCCCCAAAGCTCTGCCCTCTCCATTTGTTTCTGTATTTCTTCCCTCCCCCTAATGAGCTCATGTCCTGTCGCTTCTCTTTCTTAGCTTGTCTTCCTCCATCCTTCCCCTTTCTCACTCTCTCTGTCCTCACTTCTCCCATTTGTCTCACTTCCAGTCCTTTTCTTCCCGTCTCATTTCTCTTCCTCACTCTCTCCTCCCCAGTTCTCTTTCTCTCTTCGCTATTCCTGCAATCTGTTCATCTCTATCTTTTCTCTTTGACTTATAATCTTTATTTTTAAAAAAATTTTGATTAGCCAATTATTTTTTCCAATTAAGGGGCAATTTAGCGTGGCCAATCCACCTACTCTGCACATTTTTGGGTTGTGGGGGCGAAACCCACGCAGATACGGGGAGAATGTGCAAACTCCACACGGACAGTGACCCAGAGCCGGGATCGAACCTGGGACCTCAGCGCCGTGAGGCGGTTGTGCTAACCACTAGGCCACCGTGCAGCCCCTGACATAATCTTTATTAGTGTCATAAGTATGCTTACACTGCAAAGTTGCCACACTTCGGCCGTGCCTGTTCGGGTTCACTGAGGGAGAATTCAGAACGTCCAATTCACCGAACAATCACATCTTTCGGGACTTGTGGGAGGAAACCGGAGCACCCAAAGGAAACCCACGCAGACACGGGGAGAACATGTAGACTCCGCACAGACAGTGACCCAAGCCAGGAATCGAATCAGGTCCCTGGCGCAGTGAAACAACAGTCTTCCCCACCCCTTCATCTGGTTTACATAGTACATGTAATTTTACAGCAGAGAGACAGACCTTTCAGCCCAGCAGCTCTGTGTCTGTGCCCCTCCAACCTTGGTTTACCAAACCCGAGCAGTCTTTCTACTTTATGTAGTTACCTAGCCATCCCGTAAATGCATTTTGGTGTTTTCCACTCTTTCCTCTCTGTCTGTACCCCACTTTTCACTGGGGTATTTTGAGGTGATGGTGTTTCTATGCCGATGCTGATTTGTGCCTTGTTCACCATTAGAGGTTGTGGGTGAAAGGTGCTGTCAAAGTTGAAGAGGTGCATTCTGTAATTAGCACATCCTGCAGCTGCTCCAGGTGGTGGAGGGGGTGCATACTCAGTCCAGTGACAGAAACCAAGTCAACTCTTCTATCCTGAATGTCCCTTCAACCAGCATTGTTAACCAGTACACTGCAGCAAGAAGTATCCCCCCCACCTAGTAGCACTGAATATTGTGGTGACCTTTCTACAGGGATTCTGAGTGTCCCTGGTCAGATCCAGATTCAAGAGATATGCTGGTCCTTTAATTATGACTTGCATATGACCTTGGATGTCCGAAGTGAAATGTGTTTTCTTCCCCAGGACCAATTTCCATCATCTTGTTAAATGCACCTAAAATCAGGGGCGTGATGGTGGCGCAGTAGTTAGCACTGCTGCCTCATGGCGCCGAGGTCCCAGGTTCGATCCCGGCTCTGGGTCACTATCCGTGTGGAGTTTGCACGTTCTCCCCGTGTCTGCATGGCTCTCACCCCCATAACCCAAAGTTGTGCAGGGTAGGTGGATTGGCCAAGCTAAATTGCCCCATAATTGTTTTTTTTTAAATTGTGTATTTAAATTTTTTTTAAATGCACCTGAAAGCCACTGGCAAAGAGTTGGTGCTTGGAGGTGATTAGATCCCCCGGGCTGAATGTGGACAGAGCTGTGGTTTACCCACTTCTTTCAGGTCCTTATTTCTACATGAAAATGGCCCCATCCCTCTTGGTATAAATGGGGAAGTGCTACAATGCCAGCAGTGCTGCTCTGCAGGTGGCATGTTAAGACTGAGGTTTGCCCTTTCAGATGGACCTAAAGGATTCAATAGCGTTTTTCAAAGAAAAGGGGAGGCATTAACCTAGTCTCCTAGCCAATATTCACCCCTCCACAATCATTACTGAAACTGGAGTATCTGGCCATCACCACTTTGCTGTTTGTGGACCCTTGCTGTGTGCAGATTGGCTGTTGTGCTTCCCCAGTAACCATCATGTCATGAGTCCATCATAAGTTGTAAAGTGCTTTGAGATGTTACAAAAGAAGTATTTTAAATGCAAGTTTTGTTTTCTTGCTGGGTCTCACTCAGTATAATAGCAGTTGGTATCAGGAACTGTTTCTTAAATTCACCTACCTTGTGTTTGGCACACGCCATTTGCAATTGTTTTTAATTACTCAATACTATGAATAATGGTAATAATAATATTTATTAATGTCGCAAGTAGGCTGATTAACACTGCAATGAAGTTACTGTGAAAATCCCCTGGTCGCCACACTCCGGCGTCTGTTCGGGTACACAGAGGGAGAATTCAGAATGTCCAATTCACCTAACAAGCACATCTTTCCTCCTGTGGGAGGAAACCAGAGCACCCGGAGGAAACCCACACAGACACGGGCAGAACGTGCAGACTGCACAGACAGTGATCGAACCCGGGTCCCTGGCACCGTGAAGCAGCAGTGCTAACCACTTTGTTAAAAGCACAAGCACTACCCATGGAGGTCCTCCTTATCTGAGATGATTCTATCCGTGATCATAGTATTTCTTCCTTTGGTTTGCTGTTCATTGAATCATATGTTAAACCAACAGGTATGGGAGAGTTTTGAAACTAATTTGTTCCTCTTTGCACCAGTGCCTTCAAGCAGCACCTGTCTGTGTTTCTTTGTAAAAGCTTTCTTCTGTTAAATTAGATTGAAAAACAGATAAAAGCCCATGCACAGTATGGGAAACAATAGGAAGACTGTGCATTGCTTCACCAGTATTTAATCTTCGAACAGCTCTGTGCACTACCCAATGTGGTGTTGAACGACACAGGCCAGAGAGGTCAGTTAGATGAGTTCAACCAGCTTATTACAAAAGCAAAACACTGCAGATGTTGGATATCTTGTGTTGCCTATTATGTATTTTATTTTAATTTTATTTTCATGTACTTAATGATTTGTTTGAGCTGCTCGCAGAAAAATACTTTTCACTGTACCTCGGTACACGTGACAATAAACAAATCCATCCATCTGAAATAAAAAATACAAAACCCTGGAAATACTCAGCAGACCTGGCAGCAACTGTAAGAGGGCGAAACGAGAACTGAGCTGGAATTCTCTGGCCGTTTGCTGGCGGTGAGATTTCTGGTCCCGCAGGCAGCGCACCCTCGCCCGTGGGTTTCCCAGCAACGTGGGGTGGCTTCAATGAGAAATCCCACTGACAACAGTAGGAGCAGTGAATCCTGCCGCCAGCGAATGGCTCGCCACCGAGAAACGCGCAGCTCCGGTCACTGATTTGATTTGATTTATTGTTCTGATAAAAGGTCACAGGCTGGAAACGTTAAGTCTCTTTCTCTCTCTGCAGATGATGCGAGAACCTGCTGAGTATTTCCAATGAGTTTAGCCGCTGAGGGTTTCAAATTCGCCTCAGTGCTTTGGGATCAGCCTGGATTCCTGTTACAGATCATGATTCAGATAATCCTGTTGAAAAGTGTGAACTTATTTCAGTGTCTTGAAATGCTGCCATGTGATCATTAGTAACAAGCCCATTTTTATGAAAATCTTGTGTCTGCTATTTAATAGAACACCTGCAATTTACTTTAAGATATAAAACAGCAGGGGGCTGGTTTAGCACAATGGGCTAAACAGCTGGCTTGTAATGCAGAACAAGGCCAGCAGCGTGAGTTCAATTCCCGTACCGGCCTCCCCGAACAGGCGCCGGAATGTGGCGACTAGGGGCTTTTCACAGGAACTTCATTGAAGCCTACTTGTGACAATAAGCGATTATTATCATTATTATTGATGCTAAATGGGTGAATGTTTTCTGTGAAACGACAGAGAAAAAAATGTCACAGCTGGCCTTTCCTGTCCGTGTACATATTCGGGATTTCAGCCAGTATGGTTGGGCTTGGTAATGATTCTGTCTGCTGTCATACAGCCAGTGTGGACTCTCGTGCTTGGCAAAGTTTCTGGAGCACGGCACCCTAGCGAGAGTTGGAGTCATTAGGGGTTGTGCAATTGGAAAATTTCATGTAGAAATTAAAGGTGCTTTACTAAAAATCAAGTGAGTCCCATCCCCTGGATGGCATGGGATCATGCCCTAGGGTTTGACACTACTAACACCAGATTGTGCCATTTGTAATGCCAGCTTACAATGTTTCTTGGTAGCAGAAGATCTCAAAACATTTTTTTTCCAATTGTTTACTCCTTGTCCCTACATGGTCCTTCCCTTAAAGAATATTATTGCTTGAATTCCAGGGCAACAAGAGGCCATCCTGAATTCTGGAAATTTTCCAGAATTCTCACTTCTTGAAGGGATTGGCTTGCTCGATTTCCCCCCGAGGAGAAAACTAGGATTGAGTTTCTTGACCATACCTGTGTATATTAAGTGACCTAAAGCTGGGGTCTGAAAATGTGGCTGGTCAATAAGAAAACTCATTGTGGAAGAGCTGTAGCTCCACAAATGCTGATGGTAATAACATATGATTCAGACATGGACCCAATGATTTAGCTGGTGAGTGGACTGTACAGCGTAAACTAATCAGTTGAGGATAAGGAAAAGGCATTGAGGGCAGCACGGTGGCCTAGTGGTTAGCACAACCACCTCACGGCGCTGAGGTCCCAGGTTCAATCCCGGGCTCTGGGTCCTGTCTGTGTGGAGTTTGCACCATTCTCCCCCGTGTTGCGTGGGGTTTCGCCCCCACAACCCAAAGATGTGCAGAGTAGGTGGATTGGCCATGCTAAATTGCCCCTTAATTGGTAAAAATAATTGGGTAAACTAAATTTATTAAAAAAGAAGAAAAGGCCATTGTAATTCATCCTCTGCTTCCTAATTTTCCCATGATAGGATCCAGCCTCTAATATATTGCCCTATGCTGCATCTTCCAAGTATTTATTTCTCTTTCAGTAAATAAATTAATTCTGCTATCTGTGTTAAATTGCTTCTCACTCATTTAAATTTTGGCCCCTAATCCCCCTTTCCTTTATACCTGGAATCGGCATTGTTGCTCTTTTCTGCACTCTTGCTAATGCTTGTGTATGCTTTTTTGTGGCCTTTTTCAAAAAAATTTGGAGCATCCAATTCATTTTTTTCAATTAAGGGGCAATTTTGCATGCCAGTCCTGAATTCCTTTCAACTGACATTTGAAAGCCTCCCACATGTCAGATGTTGATTTACCCTCAAACATCCTCCCCCAATCTAGGTTCTTCAGTTCCCGCCTAATATTGTTATAATTAACCTTCCCCCAATTTAGCACATTCACCCTAGGACCACTCTCATCCTTGTCCACCAGCATTTTAAAACGTACTGAATTGTGGTCACTGTTCCCGAAATGCACCCCTCGGTGAAACTTCTACCACCTGGCCGGGCTCATTCCCCAATACCAGGCCCAGTACAGCCCCTTCCCTAGTTGGACTGTCTACATATTGTTTTAAGAAGCCCTCCTGGATGCTCCTTACAATCTCTGCCCCGTCCAAGCCCCTAGCACTAAGTGAGTCCCAGTCAATATTGGGAAAGTTGAAGTCTCCCATC